>NW_023276807.1:61478510-61717537 GCF_003668045.3 Cricetulus griseus | reverse complement strand
TATTTTGCGCATGTGTGTGTGTGTGTGTGTGTGTGTATATGTGTGTCTGTGTGTGGGGGGTGGGTGTTTTGTGTTCTCTCTAGAGAGGTAACATTGACAAGGACCTATGCTTGACAAGTCCCAGATCCCATGGTGACTCTCTGATATTTCTATTGGCCCTGTCAGGTCAAATGCAGAGACTGCGGGGCATTTGGGCACACCTGGAAGAGCAGGAGTTGCCCCATCAAGCATGCCTATGCGATCACAGTGCCACAAGCACAACAAGGCAGAAATGAGAAGGAGAACCGGGATCCTGGCAGGCCCCAGACACAGGAGAATTTATGCCAGGTTGAGAGAGACAAGAGACCGATCCAGAGCAAAGGACAGAGGTGAGTGATGGGCAAGCACAAGGCGCAGGCTGCAAAGAGAGAAGGATCCAGGTGTCGCATATATCTTCTCTCTCTCCACATACACCCCAAAAGGGGCCAGAGACATACAAAGTCTCCTCCCCTTTGGAGACAAAGATGACGTGTGTCCCCACCATTGTCTGTCCAACAGGTGTGATGTTCAACAGAAGAAGGCTCCCTTTGAGAAATTGCCCTTGATGAATCCAAGGACGAATCAACATGTCCAATTGGCTGTGAGTTAAAGTCATGTTGCTATCCCCAAAGGCTGTTTCCCTGTGCCCTGCAACCTTGTCCCTTATTCTGCCATGTTGCCTCTAGGCTCACTTCATGTCCTCTGTGCCCGTGGGCTCCCATATATATCTCTGGTGCAGCAAGGGTTTTTTTGGATCCTCTCAGGTCAGATGTATTTGAGTTGACCTGTGAGCCTCTGCTGTTTTTCTTCTCAGGGAAGAACAGCTTTCCTGGAGGATGGATAGGCTCTTTCTCACTTGTCCTTCAGCGTGACTTTGCATCTGGCAATCCAGGTCTTCCTTCTGTGTGTGGTCTGACTACAAAGGCGGCCTGCCTGCCCTGTTGGCTTTCCTGGAGACCTACCTGTCTGTCCCCAAATTTTGCTATCAGCATGAGGGCAATGCTGATTTGTGCTGCTTCTGGAATCCACACGTGGATCAGAGAACAATAATTGGCACCTAAGTATCCTAATGCCTTTCATGGCAATCGGTTGGCTACAGAGTGGCCCCAAAAACCAATGTGAGAGTCAGATTCAAGGCAGGGTATCGAAAAGTGCCTTTTCCCTGGCTGGCTTCAAATCACCCATGAGATGATTAGAATTCTCCATTGGTTGGGCCACACCTGGTCTTCTGAAGCTAACTGTTTGCAGGTGGCCCACGGAGGATCACACCCTTCTTCCAATCTGTCTTTCTGTCTCTCCAGATACCTCCAAAGTGTGTTCTTTATTGCTTTCGAGAGAACACATAGACACAGGCACAGACATATGAGTCATCAGTGGGAGCCGGACTTAGTCTTGCAGGAAAGCTGTCACTCTTCACCTCTTCCTGCACAAAGTACCCATCATTGCAGGTTTAGGACCGCTAGTGTGGGCCATGTCATCCAGGGAGATTGGACATCCATGGGACCCGAGACAGACTCATTTTTGGAGTGTCCATTCTATGTACTCCGTGTGTTCCTTTGAATTCCAACACTTCCATTCAAGGCTCACAGCCTGTTCCTGAACTCTATCTGTCTTTGTATTCTCCACAGCACTCAAAGATGCTGGGAGTCATTGCAGGAAACAGAAAAAGGGCGCTACCAGATGGACTTGAGACCAGGGAGCCACCTGTCAAAAAGTCTCTTGGGAGGCAGATGTGCCCTGGAAACCCTTCCACTAAGAGGCATGCAGGATCCTGCATCTTACCCTCCAGGCAGGAGGAATGCCAATGCATGCCTGCCCCAGGTGTCCTCAAGCCAGCCTTCAAGCAGGATGGAAGAATGGCATTTTCTGAAGACCCAAGGAGGCAGAAGCTACCTTGTACTTCAGAACATCACCCCAGGGATGTGCCCAAAAGAAATGGACTTGGTCAAGTGGTCCACATGGAGTCCAAAGGCCAGGCACCCAGAACTGACCAAGCAAGGCTCCCCCTCACAGTTGCCCTGGTCTCAGACAGAGCATGTACTGAGTCCCAGGAGACATCGTCTAACTGTGTTGTAGGCCAATCCCTAAGGATGATCTTTACCAGAATACAA
Source organism: Cricetulus griseus (assembly GCF_003668045.3). Lineage (NCBI taxonomy): Eukaryota > Metazoa > Chordata > Mammalia > Rodentia > Cricetidae > Cricetulus > Cricetulus griseus. The sequence continues at coordinate 61,715,408 of NW_023276807.1, read as the reverse complement.
GGTGATTGCTGGACTTCCAGGTTCGTGGATGGAGCCCCAGGACTTCCCATTGAGAAGCAAATACCTCCATCTAAGTGCCCTGCCTCTCAAGAGAAGGGGGACGGAGCCCTCTCCCAGGTCCCATGGAGTGTCCTCTCTGAAGACCTTCTGGTTTCCTCCTCCTCAGAAGACAGTGATGTGGAGTGAGCCTTCTCCTGGAAAGAAGATGCTGCCTCCCTGCGAGACTGCCCAGATCATGCAGGATTACAACAGGATAGACATTTCGGGAGTGAAAACAACCCAGTCGATGACAATGTTCCTGTCCAGAATGAACTGGGTATGTATACTGTCAGGTTCACCTCCACAGAGCCACAACATTTGAAATTCCTCTCCAGGCTGGACTCACATATTTCTACAAGTAGCCTGACCTCTGGGGGTGGGAGGGACTCTGGACTCTGAAGTGTGCTGCCGAGAAGCACTGGGAATGAAACTCAACTCGTTCCTCCCTTTTCCTTATCATGGACCTGTAGTTGATTCTCTCAATTAGACCCAATGTTCATAACCATTTGCAGATGCCATATTGTGTGATGCTTTTAACTTTCAGCATTAAAATTGTTGTCGAAATTTTGCCTTTTGGGGTTTTGTTTTTCTTACGGAGGACATGGGGATTTTCCTATGACATATGTTTCTTTAGCAATCCACAAACCCAAGTGGCATTAACCTACCTCATCAGCTGTGCCATACAGACACTCTGTCCACCCACACCCACACCCACTTTGTGATCTTTGTGGCATACAGAGTTATCTCATTCTGCAGTCTTCCCTTTCCACACTATCGATGTGGCACTGAAGGCCTTGACCTAACTTCCATCCAGGAATCCAGGTACACTCAATACATCACATGACACCTTGGGCCCTCAAGCTTTAGGCTTCCTGGGGATTGTGCCAGGGGATTCCCCTTACCAAGAATTGCCTTCTCTCCCTAAAATGAGAATGTTTAACACTGCAGTCAAACAACAGGGTTGTGATCCCACATACTCACTCATACACACACACTCCAACACACATATACACACCCACAAGACACACACAGGGAGAAATTGGTAGGGAGAGAGAGAGGTAGGGGTGAAGAGAGAGACAGAGACAGAGACAGATATTTGTATGTTCTGTTAGCCCAGTATTAAACAATGGCCAGAGGACTGCCACAGTTTCAGGGATCCATTGCCTATTTCCCGAGTTCCAATAAAAGATTTCCTCCATGGTCAGGGAGTTTCCTGCCCCTATACATCAACTTGAACTCCTATGAGAGCCACCATTGATAGAAGCACATTACAAACCCAGTCAGAGATTCTCTACCCTGACTTTAGCTGACGGCTGTTAATGTCAGCACATACTCTAGTGCCTCGGTGCTTGTATGTTTCTGGAACTTATGTGCTTGTGACACTCTCTCAACTCACTCAAAGTTCAACAGCTTGGATCTCCTTACTGGCTAGTAGGCTTCAGTGATTTCCTTTCTTACCCTATTGGGGGAAGAAAATAGTGCAGTACCTAGGCTGTTTCTGTTGTTTTATTTCTGTGGGATTCATAGGGGTTGAGTGGTGTTTGTACAGACACTGATCCCATCATGGCCTGACCTGGGACATCTATGCCCCACTCAGCTTACAAGCATCAGTTTCTGGTGTGGTTTCAGGGAGAAATGCCCATTGAAATACCAGGACTGAGAAGCTAATCCTCGAAATGTAGTAGGCCTTGCATGTAGGAAACTGAGGGTGGAATATAGGCTGTGACTGAGGCAATCCCTCATTAGTCTTCACTGGAGGGGTAGGCTGTCTAGGGAGGATCACACCAGTAGGGGTAATTGCATCATCAGCAATGAAGAGACTTAGTTTCTCATCTATGTCTTATGCCAACCTCTGGGTCTGCAAGTCTCCAAGTCTGCATGATTGGTGCAGAGGCGCTTGGTCACCATCCAACCAGTGGACTTATCCCAAGAGCCTCTCTCAGTACTTAGTGATTTTCTCAGTTACTTTCTTTTTCTCCATGAAGAACTGTTGGAAATAATGTAAATTCTCAACAAATGTTAAAAATTATAACTCAGAATGTTTAAAGAAAAATATACAGATGATTAGTGTTAACCATAAAGTAAGACTCACTAGACCACAGTCCTGCACTCTGTGGTGAGTCCTGCAGGATCCTTTCATCCTCTTGCCTCCCTCTCCAAAGAGATAGAATCAATGTTCAGATATACCAACCAGGAAAATGCTACTATTGTGTTTGTTTCTGAGACAAGATCTCCCATGGCCTACACTGAACCTGAACTTGTTTCTCCCTGGACTGACCTCAAACTCTTGCCTACATCAATGCCTTTACTTCCAAGGTGCTGAAGTGAATGACCCTAACCAAAATCATGGTGGTTTAGAGGGAGATTGAATATCATCAGGGTCAATTACCTATGCCTTTCCTGTGCAAACTTGGAACTCTTCTGAATGGGGACAATGGCACACACACCTCAATGGGTATGTCATAGACACCAATACAGTATTAAGTACGGCCATGTCAGTGGAGTGTTCTAGCCTGTGGCACTAAATAAAATAAGCAAGCAAGCAAACATACAAACATAAAATGACGATACTGGGGCTTAAGCTAGGGTTCAGTCATTTATACCCATGTCTCGGGTCTACTGTGGTTCAGGCCCTGTTTTAGTTGTCCCATTGATCCATCACCCTGAGTGACTAAGACAGCCCATCCTGGGAAGTATTGGTCTTGCCCATGGACCTAAAGAGAATCCGGGAAATAGGTGAGGTCACCTTTCGCAGGACTGGGCCATTGGCTGAGAGAGGGCTAATTATCATCTCCCTTGTAACACTGAAGGACACTTGCTACTTTCAAGTTCAATGAAAAAGACAGATGTTTGAAAGCTTCATGAATTGTCTGTGAATATGTTTGTGTGTGTTCCTCCCATTTTCTTACCATTGACCTATAGTTGATTCTCTCAATTAGACCCAATGTTCATAAACATTTCCATATCCCATACTCTGTGATGTTTAACTTTCAGCATTAAAATTGTTCTGGAAATTATGCCTTTTTTTGAGGTTTTTTTTTTTTTTTTTTTTTTGCTGAGGACATGGGGTTTTTCATATGACATATGTTTCTTTAGCAATCCAGAAACCCAGTGGCATCAAACTTTTGACAAAATCCAAAACTCCTACAGGAAAATGTCTTGGAGAGATCAGGGATAACAGGAGCATACCTTAACATAATAAACGTAATATACAGCAAGCCAACAGCCAACATCAAATTAAATGGAGAGATACTCAATGCAATTTCTTTAAACTTGGGACATGATTAGGCTGTCCATCTCTTCATATTTCTTCAATATTCTCCTGAAGTTCTAGCTAGAGCAATAAGACAATAAAAAGAGATCAAGGAAAGGAAGAAGTCACACTTTCCCTATTTTCAGGTGATATGATAGTCCATAAAAGAGACCAAAAAACTCTACCAGGGAACTCCTACAGTTGATAAACACCTTCAGCAACGTGGCAGGATACAAGATTAACTCAAAAAAATCTGTAGCCTTACATATACAGATGAAAAATTGGTGGAGACACAAATCAAAGAAACATCACCCTTTACAATTGCCACAAACAACATAACATACATTGGAGTAACCCTAACAAAAAATGTGAAATATATGTACCATAAGAATTTTGAATCTCGCCAAGCGTTGGTGGCCCATGACTTTAATCCCAGCACTCGGGAGGCACAGACAGGTGAATCTGTGAGTTCGAGGCCAGCCTGCTCTCCACAGTGAGTGTCATGATAGGCTCCAAAGCTACACACAAAAACCCTGTAACAAAAAAAAGAAGAATTTTGAGTCTCTAAAGAAAGAAATTAAAGATGATACTAGAAAATGGAAGGGTCTCCCATGCTCTTGGATAGGTAGGATCAGCACAGTAAAAATGGCAATCTTGCCAATAGCAATCTACAGATTCCATGCAATCCCAATCAAAATCCCAACACAAATCTTCACAGACCTTGAAAGAACAATTCTCAACTTTTTATGGAAAAACAAAAGACCCAGGATAGCCAAAACAACCCTGTACAATAAAGGAACTTCTGGAAGCATCACCATTCCTGACTTCCAGCTCTATTATAGAGCTATAGTCCTGAAAACAGCTTGGTATTGGCACAAAAATAGACAGGTAGACAAATGCAACAGAGTTGAAAAATCTGATGTTAACCCACCCACCTATAAACACTTGATTTTTTACAAAGAAGCTAAATTTATATGATGGAATAAAAAAATCATCCACAGTAAATGGTGCTGGCATAATTGGATGCTGGAATGTAGAAGACTGCAGATAGATCCATGTCTATCACCAGGCACAAAACTTAAGTCCCAATGGATCAAGACATCAACATCAATCCAGCCTCACTGAACCTATTAGAAGACATATTGGGAAATACCCTTGAATTAATTGGAACAGGAGAGGGCTTCCTGAACATTACAACATTAGCACAGAAACAGAGATCTACAATTGGTAAATGGGTCCTCCTGAAACTGAGAAGATTCTGTAAGGCTAAGCACACAATTACAAGACAAAGCGAAAGCCCACAGACTGGGAATGATATTCACCAACCCCACATCTGACAGAGGGCTGATCTCCAAAATATACAAAGAACTCAAGAAGCTAGTGTTCAAAACACCAAAGAATCCAATTAAAAAGTGGGGCACAGAACTAAATAGACAATTCTCAATAGAGGAAAATAAAATGGCTGAAAGGCACATAAGAAAGTGTTCAAAGTATCCTTAGCCATCGGGTAATGCAAATCAAAACATCTCTGAGATACCATCTTACTCCTGTTTGAATGACTAAACTCAAAAACACCAATGATAGTTTAAGCTGGAGAGGATATGGAGAAAGGAGAACACTACTCCATCCACTGCTGGTTGGAGTTCCACCTTGTACAGCCTCTTTGGAAATCAGTATGGCAACTCTTAGGTAAATGGCAATCAGTCTACCTCAGGATCCAGCAATACCACTCTCAGGCATATACCCAAAAGTAGCTCATTCATACAAGAAGGACATCTGTTCAACGATGTTCATAGCAGCACTATTTTCAATAGCCATATCCTGGAAGCAACCTAGACGCCCCTCTACTGAATAATGGATAGAGAAAACGTGGTACATTTACACAATGGAGTTCTACTCAGCAGGAAAAAAAAACAATGGAATCTTCAAATTTGCATGAAAATGGATGGAACTAGAAGAAACCATTCTGATCGATGTAACCCAATCACAAAAAGACAAACATGGTATGTACTCACACATATGTGGATTTTAGACATAGATCAAAGGATTCTCAGCCTACAATCCACACTGGCAGAGAAGCTAGTAAACAAGGAGAACCCTAAGAGAGACATACATGTTCCCCTGGAGAAGGAGAAAGGAACAAGATCTCCTGAGCAAATAGGGAGCAATAGAGAAATTGGGAGACAGCTAGAAGAATGAGAAGGGGACAAGAGGGGGTTGAGGAAGACATGAGGGAGCAGAAAGGTTGACTCAGAGGAAGAATAGGAAAAAAAAAACAAGAAAAGAGTTTCCATAATAGAGGGAGACATTTTAGGTTTACAGGGAAATGAGGCAATAGGGAAAGGTCTGGAGATCTACAAAGATGACACCAGCTAACAACCTAAGTAACAGAGGAGAGGTTACCTTAAAATGCCCTTCCCTGATAATGAGATTGATGACTATCTTACCTGCCATCCTTTAGCCTTGATCCAGCAGCTTGTGGAAGTAGAAGTAGACACCCACAGCTAATCACTGAACTGACCTGGAATCAGGTTGCAGAGAAGAATGAGTGATGAGCAAAGGCATCCAGACCAGGCCAGTGAAAACCACAGAAACAGCTGACCTGAACAATGGGGAGCACTTGTTCCCCAGTCTGATAGCTGGGATACCAGCATGGGACTGATGCAGACCCCAGGAACATTGGTTTCAATGTGGAGACATCGGGAATCTACAGGACCTCCTGTAGTAGTTCAGTACATATCCCTAGCATAGGTGTCATCTTTGGGAGCCAAATCCACATTGAGGGATACTCCCTGAACCAACACACCTGGGATGGGTAGGGCCCTATCCCAAAGGATATGATAGACTCCAATAATCCACTATGGAAGGCCTCACCCTCCCTGGGGAGAAGAAAAGATATGGGATAGGTAGGGTGTTAGATGTAGAGGGTGGTAGGGGATGAAGGGAGGGAGAGGGAACTAGAAATGACATGTAAAACAATCTTGTTTCTAATTCAAATTAAAAAAGATGGAAAAAAGTGAAGAAAACATACTCAAAGAAATCATAGAAGAACATTTTCCCAACCTAAAGAAGGACATGCCTATGCAAGCCTAAGAAGCTTACTGAACACCAAATAGACTGGAACCCCACAAAACAAAGATCCCTCGACACATAATAACCAAAAGTAAACATACAGTATAAAGAAAGAATATTAAGAGCAGCAAGGTCTTAATATAGACCTTAAAAAGCAAGGTCACATATAGAGACAGACCTATCAGTATTTCTCCTGACTTCGCTATGGAATCTCTGAAAGCCAGAAGGTCCTGGATAGATGTTCTACAAACACTAAGAGACCACAGATTCCAGCACAGACTACTATACCCAACTAAAAAACCAATCACTTTAGATTTAGAAAACAAGATATTCCAGGACAAAACTAGATTTACACAAAACATATCCACAAATCCAGCCCTACAGAAACTTCTGGAAGGAAAACTCCAACCCAAGGAATGAACTACACTAACAAAAATATAGGCATTTGATGATTGCACTTTACCAAAAACCATATATGGGAAAGAATTCACACGCAATACCACCACCAAAAATGAATACAAAACAAACAAGAATCAACAATCAATGGTCATTAATATCCATCAATATCAGTGGTCTTAACTCACCTATGAAAAGACACATGCTAACAGAATGGATATGTGAAGACACAATCCATCCTTCTGCTGCATATAAGAAATGCACCTCACCTTCAAAAGTGATCTCAGAATTAAGGGTTGGGCAAAGATTTTCCAATCCAAAGGACCTAGAAAGCAAGCAGGTGTAGCTATCCTAATATCTAACAAATTAGATTCCAAACTAAAATTAATCAAAGGAGATGAAGAAGGTCATTTCATATTCATCACAGGAAAACTCCATCAAGATGAAGTCTCAATTCTAAATATCCATGCCCCCAATACAAAAGCCCCTACATGTATAAAAGAAACATTACTAAAACTCAAGTCACACATTAAAACCCACACACTTACAGTGGGAGACTTCAACACCCCACTCTCACCACTTGACAGGACTACCAGACAGAAACTTAACAAAGAAACAAAGGAACTAACAGAAGTTATGATCCATTTGGGTACAGCAGACATCTATAGAACATTCCATCCAAACACAAAAGAATATACCTTCTTCTCAGCACCACCTGGAACCTTCTCTAAAATCACCCACATACTGGGCAATGAAGCAAGCCACAACAGATACAAAAATAATTGGAATAATCCCCTGTATCTTATCTGACATCCATGGCTTAAAATTAGAGTTCAACAGCAACACAAATTGTAGAAACCCAACAAACTCGTGGAAATTGAACAATGCTCATATGCATCATAGCACTAAGTGTCCACAGGAAGTTTCTGGAGAATATCCACACTAGAGAATTAAGAAAACACCCGAAAGCTCTACAACAAAAAGAAGTAAACTCATCCAGGAGGAGTAGATACCAGGTAATAACCAATTTGAGAGCTGAAATCAATAAAGTAGAAACAAAGAAAAGAATACAAAGAATCAATGAAACAGAGTTACTTCTTTGAGAAAAATCAATAAGATAGACAAACTTTTATTCAATTTAACCAACAGGCAGAGAAAGAGCATGCCAATTAACAAAATCAGAAATGAAAAGGGGAACATGACAACAGATACTGGAGAAACCCAGGGAATCATTAGGCCATTCTATGAAAACCTGTACTCAGCAAATTGGAAAATTTACAGGAAATAGATGGTTTTCTGCATAGATGTCTTACCAAAATTTATTCAAGAGCAGATAAACAATGTAAATAGAGCTAACACTCCTAAGGAAATAGAAGCAGTGATCAAAAGTTGCCAACCATAAAAAACCCAGGGCCAGATGGTTTCACACAGAATTCTACCAGAAATTCAAAGAAGAGCTAATATCAATACTCTTCAAATTGTTCCACACAAGAGATGCAGAAGGATTATTGCCAAACTCTTTTTACCAGGCTACAATTACCTAGGTGCACAGACTACACAAAGAAACAATTAAGATACAGAACTACAGAACAATCTCCTTCATGAACATTGGTGAAAAAATACTCAATAAAATACTGGCAAATCGAATCCAAGGACACATCAGAAAAATCTAGTAGGTTTCATAGTAGGGATGCAGAGATGGTTCAATATATGAAAATCCATCAATGAAATCCACCATATAAACAAACAGAGAAAGAAAAACCACATGATCATCTCACTGGATGATGAAAAAGCCTTTGACAAAAACCCACACCCCCTCAAGATAAATGTCTTGGAGAGATCAGGGTTAACAGAAACATACACAAACATAATAAAAGCAATATATAGCAAACTGACAGCCAACATCAAACTAAATCGAAAGAAACTCAAGGCCATTCCTCCAAAATCAGGAACAAGACAAGGTTGTCCACTCTCTCCATACCCCTTCAACATTGATAGTCTACATGAGTGACCCAAAGAATTCAACCAGGGAACTCCTACAGCTGATAAACACCTTCAGCAAAGTGGCAGGATACAAGAATAACTCAAAAATACCAGTCGCCCTACTATATATAGACAATAAAGGAGATGAGATAGAAATCACAGAAAGCTCACCCTTTACACTTACCAAAAACAAGAAAAAATACCTTGTGGTAACTCTAGCCAAACAGGTGAAAGACCTGTATGACAAGAACTTTGAGTCATTAAAAAAAAAAGAAAGAAATTTAAGGAAATACCAGAAAATGGAAAGTTCTCCCAAGCTCTTGGGTAGGTGGTCCACATAGTAAAAATGGCAACCTTGCCAAAAGCAATCTACAGATTCAATGCAATCCCCATCCAAATATCAACACAATTCTTCACAGACCTTGAAAAGACAATTCTCAACTTTATGTGGAATAACGAAAGACCCAGAACACTGAACTGAACACATGGAACCCAATTGCCGAGAGGGTGGAGTGATGAACAATGGAGTAAAGCCCGGGCTTTTGAAACCCACAGAAAGAGCAGACCTGAACAACGGGGAGCTCAAGGACCCCAGACTGATGGCTGAGAGGCCAGCATGGGACTGATAGTGAATATCGGTGAGGAGAACTCAGCAATCTATGGGGCCTCTGATAGTAGACCAGTATTTATCCTTGGCACACAAATGGACTTTGGGAGCCTATTCCACATGGAGGGATGCTCTCTCAGTCTGGACACATGGGCAAAAGCCCAGGCCCTGCCTGGGATGATATGACAGACTTTGGAGATCCAGCTTAGAGAGCCTCACACTCCCTGGGGACTAGAGTGGGAATAGGATTGGGCATTGGGGGAGTAGGTGGGAGCAGGGAGGAGGGAAGGAGAGGGAGCTGGGATTGACATGAGAAGCAAGCTTGTTCCTAATTTTACAAATATTTATAAATAAAATAAATATAAATAAAAAGTTTATAAATAAAAAAAGAGTTACCATGTTCATGGTGTCTCGTCACAGAAAAAGAAAGGCTAAGACAAGGAAGGCTACATCGGTGTTGCAATTTGAACAATGGTGTTTTTTAACAAATATGTAAACAGCATCTGTATTCAATATCTCTAGGAAAGACAATTTTGCATAAAGAAAAAATACTTAAAATTATATACAATGTTTATGACCATATTTATCAATACATTTAGCAATTGTTTCAAAGTTTTTCTTTCTTTAATGAAACAAAGTTCTAGTATATAGCCACACTGGTATCCATGTCACAATCATCCTGCCTCTGCCTACTGAGCTCTGAGATTACAGGCAAATATCTTCATATTCACCTCTACTTCTCTTTCAGTTACTCAGAAGTATTCAGCCAGATTAAGCAGCACTGCAATAAATCCTACATTGCAGAAAGCTTCTATTGAAAAATGCCCACAATCAAATGAAAGTATGGCTGACTAAAAACGTTGGGAAACAACCTGGGTAGTTCCAAGAGGAAGGCCTAGCCACTAAGTCTTAAATCACAAATGCAGGGAGATCTGAAGTAAATACTTTATCAGAAACACAAGAACAAACACATACAAAAGCAGTAGGCAACAACAAATTGTGTTGGTATATTATTTATGTTGAGTTCAGCTGCCTGAGGATTCCTAAATAAAAGCCAGCCTCAAGCTACAGAGGCCTGGCAGTGGTTAAACACACACCTTTAATCCCAGCAGCCATAGAAGCTAGGCATTGGTGGTACACACCTTTAATCCCAGGACTGAGGATTAACAGGTAGACAAATCTCTTTTAGTCACAGGCCACAAGACTAAAAGTAATTGAACCAATCCTAAAAGAAACAGCTCACACAAAGGTGATCCCAGCACCAGGGACCATATGACTTAATCTCAGCAATAGTGAGGTGTATAAGACAGGATCAGGGTCTCACAGTAGAGCATAGCAGTCTGAGTGAATCTGAGGAGCAGTGAAGTTGGAAGCAGTCTGAGGATCACCCATTGGCCTGAGCATAGATGGCGGTAATAGCTAGTGGCTGGCTGCTTTGCTTATCTGACCCTCACTTTGAACCCCCACACTCCCTTGAAAGGAAAAAAAAAGAAGAGGGATTTTCCCACTCAAGATCAGGGAATAGAGGATGTGGCTGCTTGCCTTAAGATCCAGGTGTTCTCCTAATTTACTTATTGGATTAGATGACTTTATAAGGCTGTGAGCAGCAGGAGAACACCTCACTGTCAGTTGTGTTTGAGCTAACCTACTGAAAGCAGTGTGCTGCCTAGTGTGTGTGGATTCACATCGCAAACCTCACCCAAGCTATTGGATACACCTCGGAGGAGACAGCTAGCTCTCCTTAGCAGAAGATTGGAGCATATTCAGCTATGAGTCAGGAGAAACATACAAATTTTCAGGGCCACAGACTCCTTCCATCCAAGATAGCCCAGAGGAAGCCAAAAGGATCCATGGCTCAAAACGTTCCCACAGAGAAAGAAGAGAATCCGAGGGTGAGTGGAAACCTGTGTGTGTCAAGGGTAATGCATTTAGCGGCTGTCCTAGACTGTGGACTTGGGCTACTTAGGGCTTTGTTTTCCTTTAGGCACCCAGTAGTATCCATGGGCTGAGTTCTACGGCCAGAATGATACTCCATGCTGCAGTCACTTGTACCCATGTCTCGGGGAAGACTGTGGTTTCAGGCCCTGTTAGAGTTTTACCATTGACCCATGATCTTGACTGTCTCAGACAGACAAGCCTGGGAAGTCATCTTCTTGCCCATGGACCTAAAGAAATACGTGCTGCTCCTCTTTAGCAGGACTGGTCTGGTCATTTGGCCAAGAGAGGGATAATTATCATCTTTCTTGTTTCTCTCTAGAACACTTGCCCTTCCAGGTTCAAAGAAACAACGCTTGGATTATTAAAACCTGTATGGGGTGTATGTGTGTCATTTTCTCTCTCTCTCTCTCTCTCTCTCTCTCTCTCTCTCTCTCTCTCTCTCTCCCTGTCTCTCTCTATCTCTTTGTGTGTGTGTTTGTGTGAGAGTATGTGTGTGCATGTGTGTGTTTGTGTGTGTGCCTGTGTTGTTTGTGTTCTCTCTAGAGAGCAAACATGACTGGGACTGCTGATGCACACCTCCCAGATCCCTCGGTGACTCTTTGATATCTCTATTTGCATTCTCAGGTCAAATGCAGAGACTGCATGGCCTTTGGCCACACCTGGAGGGGCAGGAGGTGCCCCCTTAAGAATGCCTCTGCGTTCTTAGGGCCAGTAGCTCAACAAGGTAGAAAAGAGAAAGAGAACTGGGATCCTGGCAGGCCCCAGACACAGGAGACCTTATGCAGGGCTGAGAGAGACAAGAGGCCGAGCCAGGGCTCAGGACAGAGGTGAGTGATGGGCAAGCACAAGGCCAGGGGCTGGAAAGAGAGAAGCATCCAGGAGTAGCATATCTCTTTCTCTGTCCACATACACCCCAAAAGGGACCAGAGATGAACAAAATTGCCTCGCCTTTGGAGACAAAGTTGACATGTTCCCACACCATTGACTATCTCACAGGTGTGATGAGCAACAGAAGAAGGCTCCCATTCCAAAAGTTTCCTTGGAGAGTCCAAGGAATAATCAACATAGCCCATTGGTTGTAAGTAAAACACATGTCGCTATCCTCAAAGGCTGTTTCCCTGTGCCCTGCAACCTTGTCGCTTTTTCTAACATGTTGCCTCTATGCACATCTTGAGTCAGCTCTGCCTGTGTGCTCCAATAAATATCTCTGTGGAGCAAGTGTTTATTTGGATCATTTCAGGTTAGATATACTTGGGTTTGATGTTGAGCCTCTGCTCCTCTTCTCAGGGTAGTCCAGCTTTCCTGTTGTTAGAAAGGCACTCCCTCACTTTCCTTGAGCATGAACTTGGGTCTGGCACTCAAGGTTCTCCTTTTCTCTGTGGTTGGACTACAAAGAATGCCTGCTATCCCTTTTGGCTTTTCCTGCAGACCTACCTGTCTGCCCACAGATTTTGCTATCAACATGAGGGCAGTGCTGTTTTCTGCTGCTTCTGGAATCCAGACATGGATCAGAGAATTCTAAGCAGCACCTAAGTAGCTGGATATCTTCCATGCCAATCAGTTGACTACATAATGGTCCCAAAAACATTGTGAGAGTCAGATTCAAGACAGGGCATCTAAAAGTGCTTTTCCCTGGCTGGCTTTACATCACATATTAGATGAGTAGAATTCTCCATTGGTTGGGAGACACCTGGTCATCTGAAGCTAACTGTTTGCAGGTGGCCAAAGGAGAATCACACTCTTCTTCCTATCTGTCTCTCTGTCTCCCTAGACATCACTATTTTGTGTTCTATATTTTTTGCCAGAAAATACATAGACACAGGAAGAGACTTTTGAGTCATCAGAGTGAGCCTGACTTAACCTTGCAGGGAAGCTGTAACTCTTCACCTCTCCATGAACAAAGTACCCATCTTGCAGGTTTTGGATAGCTAGTATGGGCCACATCATCCTGGATTTGACATCCATGGGACCCTGGACAGACCCATTTCTGGGGTGTTGATCCTATGTACTCCGTGTGTTCCTTTGAAAGCTTCCCATGCCATTCCAGGCTCACAGCCTGGTCCTGAACGGTTCCTCTCTTTGTTTTCTCTACAGCACCCAAAGATGCCAGGAGTCATTGCAGGAAACAAAAAAAGGGCACTACTAGATTGACTTGAGACAACAGTGCCACCTGTTAAAAACTCACTCAGGAGACAGTTATGCTTGGAAGTTAATACTGGGTAGTAGGCTTCAGTGATTTGCTTGTGTTACCATACTGGGCTGGATAGGGGCTTTCTTGTTGAGGTTTATTACCCCAAGCACCATCGGCTTGGGTCAATTTATTTGGGCACCCCCTGCTACACACTCATGTCTGATATCATGACCTCTGTTCTCACTAGATGCTGCACCTTCTCTGTGCTCATACTGGGCTTTCACTTGAGTCTGTAGGCTGTAGATCAACTCTTTTTAATTCATCAAATTGTTCTCTTTTGCTTCTCACTACAGCTTCTCTACCCTTGCTAGGGTAAGCTTCTCTACCCTTGCTAGGGTGAGCTTAATTGCTATAGTTTTAGTTTCCTTGAGCCACCTGTAGGGCCTATTTGCCTGTTTTCCCCATTCTCTGGACTCCCTGTGCTCAAAGGCTAGCTAGTTAGAGTCCACATTGATGGGCATGCTCTTCCTCCTTCTATGTCTGCCAAAGCACAACTATTGTACACCCCAACAGTTGAAGCCAGGCTGTTTGCTCACATCACTGTCTTCAGCATCTTAGAGGGAAAGGCACAGTGCTCAGCAGCTCATTCCAGCCCAGGCAGAGTCCAAAATCAAGGTCAGTATTGGCCACAAGAGAACTCACCAGGTAGACACATACCAAAGGAACATTTGCTTGTTGTTGTCTAGCTACACATCAACCTCATCTCTTTGTATTGGCAGAGGGAACACTGATGAAGGGATCAGGACAATGGAGAGTTTAAAATGAATCCTAATAACCTGGCCAAGGATTTCATGATAATTGCTCATCACTTCACTATCCATATTCTTGTCTTTGAAACATGCCTAATTAGTTGATCTATTTCTCCACCTGGCTTCAGCCACCATTTTGAAAATGATAGTGTCTATGTGTCTCCCTGTGTAAGTGACTTTCTCTCAGTCTCTCTTTCTCTCTCTGTCACTCTATGTGTGTGTGTGAGTTTCTGTCTCTGTGTGTGTGTCTGAGAGAGAGGGAGAGGCATTATCTCCCATTGTCTACACTCCCCTCCTTAATTTCCCTCTGTTTCCTAAATTGTCAATTTGTGTCCCAGATTGATGGTAATACATAAAGGATACTATCAGTAATTTGAGAATTCTTTCAGGCCATAGCTAATTTCTTACTCTGAATTCTTTTGAATTTATCAGAAATATTGTTCCCTCCCCATTGCTATTGATGAAAACTGAGGCAACGCACTGGAGGTTGAATATCATGTTGACATTGAAGTATATATCCATGTCAAACTAGTGATATTAGATGACTCAGATTAGACATCAAGGTGACTAGACTATGCTTTGATATGTACTGGCAAATCCTACAGATACCCAAATTCCTTATTATTTTTCTAGCTTCTTAATTGACTCTTTGGGATTTGAACATCATGCACCCCTTTCCCTCCCATCTGCTTGAAGCTGCCCCCCCCCATAGTGTAGCCTATCTGGGCACACCCACCCTGGAAGAAATCTAGTGAAATAAGCCAGTAAACAAACAAAAGCAAAAGCAGAAACACAAACAAATAGAAAAAAATAAGAAAGACAACCCAAAAACAACACAAACCAAAATCCTCAACCACATAAAAATTTTAATTCGCAGAAAAACTGTGGAGTTGGAAGCTAAGGCTCTCACCTTCTTGTTTTGGGCACTAAAGATATGTCTGTTTAAAACACAGCCAGCCAAAGGCATTTTCTGTGTTGGCCATGTCCACCCAGTCCCAGTTACCTATGTTTAAGCACTTCCCAGTAGAGGGTCTGAGCACAGATACTAAACTAACTGTTGCTGGGTTTGAAGTGGAATTTGCCCTTGGAAAATCTGTCCATGGTTCCTGAGGTTCACAGTACTCCTATGAAGTCATGTAGGCTCCAATCCAGATTAGAAGAGGGAGTTTCCCACTCAATATCAGGGATTTAGAGGATGTGTATTCATGCCTTAGTATCCAGGCTTTCCTATGGTTGAGAGGTGAGTCAGTGGCTATCCTAGCCCACCTTTCCCTGCTCCAGCTCCTTGGTCTTGGGCCAGAAGTACCTTCCTGCCACCAAGCCCTGAAAGAGGGACCTGTAGGCAGTACATACCAGCCAGTATCAAGGGCAGCCATTCTGGTCTTGCTCCTATACCCTCTAGTTGAGAAGAGAAGGAGAGACCCCACCTCTACCCACTGGGAGAAGTGATGGGAATATGACAGCATAAGAACATATCCAGCAAAGAAAGACCTCTAGAACATCACCAGAGTCTAGGAACTCGACACCAGCAAGACCTGAACATCCAACACAGATGAAGTAGAAGAGAATGACCTTCAGAAAACTTCATGCAAATGACTGAGACCCTCAAAGTGGATATGATAAAAATCTCTTAAAGAAATGGAAAAAAGAATAAACCAAAAATTTGCAAGAAATCAACAAATCTCTCAATGAAAACCTTGGGTAGCAGACCAGTATTCATCCCTGGCATACAAATGGACTTTGGGAGCCTATTACATTTGGAGGGATGCTCTCTCAGTCTAGAAACCAGGGGGAGGGCATAGGCCCTACCTGAGATGATATGACAGACTTTTTGAGATCCCCCATGGAGGGCCTCACTCTCCCTGGAGAGCCAAGGGCAGATGGGGTAGGGAATTGGGGCACCTGGAATGGGTGGTTGGAGGGAGGGTGAGGGAGCTGGGATTGACATGAGAAGCAAGCTTGTTACTAATTAAAAAATTATTTTTTAAACAAAGGGTCAATTGCCATGGTCATGTTGTCTCTTCACATCGATAGAAACCCTAACTATGACAAGGCTACATCAGTGTGGCTATTTGAACAATGGTGTTAACTAACAAATGTAGTAAACAGCATCTGTATCCAATATCTGTAGGAAAGACTATTTTCCACAAAGAAAAATACTTAAATATGTTCATAAACAGTGTATGTAATTTTTATCAATTCATGTAGCAATTGTTTCAAAGGTTTTGTATCTTTAATGAGACAGAGACCTAGTATATACCCACACTGGTCTGGAAATCACAATCTTCCTGCTTCTGCCTATTGAACTCTGAGATTACAGGCAAATATCTCCATATTCACCTCTACTTCTCTTCCAGTTACTCAGAAATATTCAGCTAGATTAAGCAGTACTGCAATAAATCCTAAATTGCAGAAAGCTTCTATTGAAAAATGCCCACAATCAAATGAAAGTATGGCTGACTAAAACCTTTGGGAAACAACCTAGGTAGTTCCAAGAGGAAGGCCTAGCCACCTGGGCTTACATCATTAATCCAGGGATATTTAGTAAATATCTTATCAGAAACACAAGAACAAAAAAACATATAAAAGCAGTAGGCCACAACAAATTGTGTTGGTATATTATGTAGTATTATATTATTTATGATTGAGGAGCACTTGGATTTAAGTTCACCTCTTCCCTCCCTTTTCCTGATCATTTAACTGTAGTCCATTCTTTCAATAAGTCACATGTTCATAAATATCTTCCAGGTGCCATACTGTATGTTTTCAACTTTCTGCATTAAATTTGTCCTGGAATGTATGCCTGTGTGGGGGTTTTCTCTTGCAGGGGATGTGACGTTTTTATCA
Source organism: Cricetulus griseus (assembly GCF_003668045.3). NCBI lineage: Eukaryota > Metazoa > Chordata > Mammalia > Rodentia > Cricetidae > Cricetulus > Cricetulus griseus. The sequence continues at coordinate 61,698,333 of NW_023276807.1, read as the reverse complement.
CTACCTATGTTTTTATAGCAATCCACAAACCCAAGTGGCATAACCTACCTCATCAGGTGAGCCATAGAGCCTAGGCCATTACCATCTTTCCTCTGTATACTCTGCTGTCCTTCCTGGAGCACTTAGAAGATCATTGTGGATGTGAAAGGGACTGCCCAGGGTTCTAGGACTAGTTAAACCTGAATAATCTTTTGTATTTGGGGAGGGGAATGGTCTGCAGTACCCTCTGTTGGAGCTCATGGACTCTAAGTTGGATAGACATAAGCACCCACAAGCTTTGCATTTAAGATTTCAAATCAGCCAAGGATGACCTGCTACTTACATCTTCATCTTTTGTTCCTCCTTCTTCACTTCCTCCTCATTCTTTCTTCTTCTTCTTCTTCTTCTTCTTCTTCTTCTTCTTCTTCTTCTTCTTCTTATTCTTTTCTTCTGGTTTTCAGGGATAGGGCTTCTCTGTGGCTTTGGAGGCTGTCAGGGAACAAGCTCTTGCAGAAAAGTCTGGTCTCAAACTCCCAGAGATCCACCCGCCTCTGCCTCCTGCTATAGCCAGGCACCTAAGACAGAGAACACATGTTTTATGACCTTGTAGTTTTTTGTAACGTTTTCTGATTGCTGCGAAGAGAAGCTGTTTTGGTGAGGGATAAGAGTAAAATTTATATAAGAGTTGAAAAATAGCCAACTGCTAATTTATTACCTGAGAAAAGTTGCAATTCAGGCCCAAAAGACTCAAGGAAGCCATCATGTTTTGTCATGTTTTATAGCATGTACAAATTTATGTGTAAAACAGCTTCTCCATTGCTGAGCAATAGTCCAGAATTGGTGAATAATTCTGAAAGGTGAGTTAGTTTCAACAACACGTGGCAAAAATTTCCAGGAAATACTTCAGCCTCAATAATATTCAATATCAATTATCATTTGTGATATAAGAAAGGACACATGGTGCCAAGGAACAGATTTTATTTAGTCAGAAGAACAGCAGTTCAAGCACAATGAATAAAGCTAAACCCTCAATGTGTTCCACACAGTAAACACACAAGAACTTTTATTTAAAGAAAAAGCTATATGGGGAGATGGAGGCAGGTAGATCTCTGTGAGTTCCAGACCTGCCTGGTCTGTAATAGCTAGTTCCAGGAAAGCCTCCAAGGCTACAGAGAAACCCTGTCTCCAAATCCAAAAAATAAAAAGTAGAAGGAAGAGGAGGAGGAGAAGGAAGAGGAGGAGGAGTGGGAGGAGGAAGATAAGGAGGAGTAAGGGTGTCCAGTGCCTCCTTGGCTGAATGGAAATCCTAAATGCAAAGCTTGTGGGTGCTAGTGTCTACCCTACTTAGAGTCCATGAGCTCCAACCGAGGGCACTGCAGACCATTCCCCTCCCCAAATACAAAAGATTACTCAGGTTTAACTGGTCCTAGAACCCTGCACAGTCTTTTCACATCCACATTGACTTTTTGAGGGTTCCAGGAAGGACAGTGGAGGACTCAGAGGACAGGTGGAGAGCATGTTAGGGTGAGACATTCTGTCCTGCCTGGGGCACAGGTCCAAATCTCTCTCTCTAAGGGTACCCTCAAGGTCACAGACTGTCCACATTCGCAGGGTCAGTGGACACTAGCTTCTTGAGTTCTTTGTATATTTTGGAGATCAGCCCTCTGACAGATGTGGGGTTGGTGAATATCTTTTCCCAGTCTGTGGGCGGCCGCTTTGTCTTGTAATTGTGTGCTTAGCCTTACAGAATCTTCTCAGTTTCAGGAGGACCCATTTATCAATTGTAGATCTCTGTTTCTGTGCTAATGTTGTAATGTTCAGGAAGCCCTCTCCTGTTCCAATTAATTCAAGGGTATTTCCCAATATGTCTTCTAATAGGTTCAGTGTGGCTGGATTGATGTTGAGGTCTTGATCCATTTGGACTTAAGTTTTGTGCCTGGTGATAGACATGGATCTATCTGCAGTCTTCTACATTCCAGCATCCAATTATGCCAGCACCATTTGCTGTGGATGTTTTTTTTTTTAATTCCATCATATAAATTTAGCTTCTTTGTAAAAAATCAAGTGTTTATAGGTGGGTGGATTAACATCAGATTTTTCAACTCTGTTGCATTTGTCTACCTGTCTATTTTTGTGCCAATACCAAGCTGTTTTCAGGACTATAGCTCTATAATAGAGCTGGAAGTCAGGAATGGTGATGCTTCCAGAAGTTCCTTTATTGTACAGGGTTGTTTTGGCTATCCTGGGTCTTTTGTTTTTCCATAAAAAGTTGAGAATTGTTCTTTCAAGGTCTGTGAAGATTTGTGTTGGGATTTTGATTGGGATTGCATGGAATCTGTAGATTGCTATTGGCAAGATTGCCATTTTTACTGTGCTGATCCTACCTATCCAAGAGCATGGGAGACCCTTCCATTTTCTAGTATCATCTTTAATTTCTTTCTTTAGAGACTCAAAATTCTTCTTTTTTTTGTTACAGGGTTTTTGTGTGTAGCTTTGGAGCCTATCATGACACTCACTGTGGAGAGCAGGCTGGCCTCGAACTCACAGATTCACCTGTCTGTGCCTCCCGAGTGCTGGGATTAAAGTCATGGGCCACCAACGCTTGGCGAGATTCAAAATTCTTATGGTACATATATTTCACATTTTTTGTTAGGGTTACTCCAATGTATGTTATGTTGTTTGTGGCAATTGTAAAGGGTGATGTTTCTTTGATTTGTGTCTCCACCAATTTTTCATCTGTATATGTAAGGCTACAGATTTTTTTGAGTTAATCTTGTATCCTGCCACGTTGCTGAAGGTGTTTATCAACTGTAGGAGTTCCCTGGTAGAGTTTTTTGGTCTCTTTTATGGACTATCATATCACCTGAAAATAGGGAAAGTGTGACTTCTTCCTTTCCTTGATCTCTTTTTATTGTCTTATTGCTCTAGCTAGAACTTCAGGAGAATATTGAAGAAATATGAAGAGATGGACAGCCTAATCATGTCCCAAGTTTAAAGAAATTGCATTGAGTATCTCTCCATTTAATTTGATGTTGGCTGTTGGCTTGCTGTATATTACGTTTATTATGTTAAGGTATGCTCCTGTTATCCCTGATCTCTCCAAGACATTTTCCTGTAGGAGTTTTGGATTTTGTCAAAAGTTTGATGCCACTGGGTTTCTGGATTGCTAAAGAAACATATGTCATATGAAAAACCCCATGTCCTCAGCAAAAAAAAAAAAAAAAAAAAAACCTCAAAAAAAGGCATAATTTCCAGAACAATTTTAATGCTGAAAGTTAAAACATCACAGAGTATGGGATCTGGAAATGTTTATGAACATTGGGTCTAATTGAGAGAATCAACTATAGGTCAATGGTAAAAAAATGGGAGGAACACACACAAACACACACAAACATATTCACAGACAATGCATGAAGCTTTCAAACATCTGTCTTTTTCATTGAACTTGAAAGTAGCAAGTGTCCTTGAGTGTTACAAGGAAGATAATAATTAGCCCTCACTCAGCCAATTGCTCAGTCCTGCGAAAGGTGACCTCACCTACTTCCCGGATTCTCTTTAGGTCCATGGGCAAGACGAATACTTCCCAGGCTGGGCTGTCTGAGTCACTCAGGGTGATGGATCAACGGGACAACTAAAACAAGGCCTGAACCACAGTAGACCCGAGACATGGGTATAAATGACTGAACCCTAGCTTAAGCCCCAGTATCTGCCTTTTATGTTTGTTTGTTTGTTTGCTTGCTTATTTTATTTAGTGCCACAGGCTAGAACACTCCACTGACATGGCCGTACTTAATACTGTATTGGTGTCTATGACATACCCATTGAGGTGTGTGTGCCATTGTCCCCATTCAGAAGAGTTCCAAGTTTGCACAGGAAAGACATAGGTAAATGACCCTGATGATATTCAATCTGCTTCTAAACCACCATGATTTTAGTTAGGGTCATTCACTTCAGCACCTTGGAAGTAAAGGCATTGATGTAGGCAAGAGTTTGAGGTCAGTCCAGGGAGAAACAAGTTCAGGTTCAGTGTAGGCCATGGGAGATCTTGTCTCAGAAACAAACACAATAGTAGCATTTTCCTGGTTGGTATATCTGAACATTGATTCTATCTCTTTGGAGAGGGAGGCAAGAGGATTTTGAAGGGAACCTGCAGGACTGCACCACAGACTGCATTCCAGGGAACCGTGGTCTAGGACTGAGTCTTACTTTATGGTAAACACTAATCATCTGTATATTTTTCTTTAAACATTCTGAGTTATAATTTTTAACATTTGTTGAGAATTTACATTATTTCCAACAGTTCTTCATGGAGAAAAAGAAAGTAACTGAGAAAATCACTAAGTACTGAGAGAGGCTCTTGGGATAAGTCCACTGGTTGGATGGTGACCAAGCGCCTCAGCACCAATCATTCAGACTTGGAGACTTGCAGATCCAGAGGTTGGTATAAGACATAGGTGAGAAACTAAGTCTCTTCATTGCTGATTCTAGAGCCCTTACCCCTACTGGTGTGATCCTCCCTAGACAGCCTACCCCTCCAGTGAAGACTAATGAGGGATTGCCTCATTCACAGCCTATATTCCACCCTCAGGTTCCTAACTTGCAAGGCCTATTACAGGTCCAGGATCAGCTTCTCAGTCCTGGTATTTCCATGTGCATTTCCCCCTCAAACCACACCAGAATCTGATGCTTATGAGCTGAGTGGGGCATAGATGTCCCATGTCAGGCCCTGATGGGATCAGTGTCTGTACATACACGACTCAACCCCTCTGAATTCCACAGGATAAAAAAAAACAACAGAAACAGCCTAGCCACTGAACTCTTTTCTTCCCCCAGGTTCTCAAGAGGGGACTGGGGGCAAACTAAACATTGTAGCACACAGACAATGGAAAAAAGCCACAAACAAATACAACACAGGCCTCTGAATAAGTGTGAAAGATGCTTCAGGTGATGGTGGCAAAATTCTTTAATCCCACTACTCTGGAGGCAAAGACAGAAACTGGGTCTCTGTGAGTTCAATCACAGCCTGGTCTACAGAGCGAGTTTCAGCATAGGTAGCACTATTACACAGAGAATCTCTGTCTTAGTAAAAGGAGAATGAGAAAGACAAGGAGGTGGAGGAAGAGGAGGAGTACGAAAGTTGCTAGCCACTTTGCCTCTCCTCACCCTAGAGCAGATGGAAATAACACTGAGTATTGTAGTTAATACCACATCATTCTCCTGGTCATGACCATGGATGAAGTAGCCAGGTCAGTTCATTGCCCATGAAGCCTGAGTTTGCAGCTTCTTCGATGGTCAAATGAATCAAAATCTCTAGGGCTATGATCTGTGTTTGATGCACACCTTTTGGAAAGTAGGGCCCAATTGAATGATTTCTATGGCCTCAGCATTGGATATCTTCACAGCTGGAGTACAGCCACTTGAGCAGTCATGATGTTTAGCACAAAAACAGAAGAATAAATGAGATAATACACAGTGTGTTGAATGAAAAAAAATGGCTGGAAAAAGTGGTTTGCCTTTGCTGCATGATCTTTGACAGAAATGATGGATTTGTTCTGAATATGTGCAAGTTGAGGAATTCCATGTTCATTTTTTCTTAGGACTGCTATCCTTGAGTCAGTGAGTCACTTGAAGACAGTCTGAGTGTCAGCTCATGATTAAGCAAGACAGCCCAGTGTAAAGCCTTTGCGTGGGCATCACCAAAACCACTCACCCTGGTCAGTGACCAGAGTCTGCTAGTGAGTCCATGTAGTGTGCTAAGTTGACCCCCAAATCACCCAGGATTCCCTCTAGGCACATTATCTCTCACACCTAACCCATGTGTCTCCAGAGGGGTAATATAGTGTACTTTAGGTTTCATCTCATTAAGGCCTGACCACACAGCCTCTAATCTCTGATCTTGAGTGAGAAACTTCATCTCCGAACCTGGTTTGGAGCCTAATGACTTTGTGGTGGTTCTGTGAAGCTCAGGCACCATAGACAGTTTTAAAGGGCAAATTGTACATGAAACCCAGCAACAATTTAATGTCTGTGCACAGTCCGTCTACTTGGAAGTACTCAAACATGGGGAATGGCACGGGGTGACAATGGCCAACACAGACAATGCCTTTAGATGGCATTGATTTATATACACAGATCTCTAGAGCCCATAACAGAAAGACGAGAGTCTTGGCCCCCACCACACTGTCTTTTCATGGATAAAAATAGTTCTGTGTTTTCTGGATTTTGGTTTGTGTTGCCTTTCAGGGTTCCATCTGTTCTTGTCTTATGCTTTTGCTCTTGTTTGCTTGCTTCCTTAATGTCCAGTTTCCTTGATGAGTGGATGTAGTCACATGAGTCTATGATATGGGGGGTAACAGCAGATGAGCAGGAACCAGGTGCCTGATATTTAACTACCAAACAGTAAATTCAGAAGCTAGAAAAATTATAAGGAACATGGAAATCTGTCAGATTTGCCCATACACTCATCTACCCACTTTGGCATGTATTCCTGATGATCTAGTCCAAAGAATTGAGGGAAGAATTGAGGGAAGAATCCCTCAATAAAAACATGTTCTTCAATCTCCAGTGTGTTTCCTCAGTATTCATCAATGGTAAGGCAGGAGTCAGGATTTCAAATAAACTCAAAACAAAGTACAACAACAAAGAGCTATCCCTCAAAGCATTCCTAAATTTCTGATAGTAACATTTTGTATTACCATAAATCTGGGACAAAAATTGCCAATATAAGACAGAGAGGGCAATTTGGGGAGGCAAGTCTAGAATCTTGGAGAAAGTAACACTCTCACTGTCACTCTGTCTCTGTCTCTGTCTCTTTCTCTGTCTCTGTCTCTGTCTCTCTCTCTTGCTCTCTCTTACAACCACACACCCACACACACACACACACACACACACACACACACACACACACACACCCCACACACACACATTCATACACACACAAATAGACCCAAGAAAAGAGAAAAATAAAGACAGAGAAAGTCATTGACACAGGGAGACAGAGAGACACTTTTTTTCTTAATGGTGGTTGAATCCAGTTGAGGATATAGTTCAACTAATTAAGCATGTTGAGAAGGACTAGAATACGGAGATTGCAGTGGTTAGCAGGTATCATCCAATCCTTGTCCGGGTTACAGGATTCACTTTGACCTCTGCATTAGCCTAATCCCTTCAGCAGTCCTCCCATCAGCCAATACAAAGAGAGAAGGTGGATGTGTAGGTAGACCAAATAAGTAATTGCTGTTTTGGTGTGTGTTGCAGGGTTAGATTTCATGTGGCCAATATGTCCTAAAGTTTGGACTCTGCCTGGGCTGGTTTGAGCTGTGGAGCACTGTGCCTTTCCCTCAAGATTCAGTAGACAGTAGTCTGAGGAGACAGCCTGGCCTCAACTGCTGGGGTGTACAATAGTTCTCCTTGACAGACTTAGAAGTAGGAAGGGCATGCCCATGAAGCTAGACTCCAGCTACCTAGCCTATGAGAATAGGGATCCCACAGAATTGGACCACATGCACACAAGCCCTGCAGGTGGTTAAAAGAAACAAAAATTATAGCAAATAAGCTCACCAGAGGACTCTCACCATAGAAAGTGTAGAGAAGCTGGAGCAAGAAGCAAAAGAGAAAAACTGGGGGTGGAAGAAAGAGTTGATCTACAGCCTAGGGACTCAAGTGAGAGCCCAGGAGGAGCATGGAGCATGTACAGCTCTCAGGGAGAACTGAGGAAATGATACCAGACAGGAGAATTTAACAGGGGGTACCCAAACATAGGGACCCTAGCCAATGGTGCTTGGGGGGCAAAGCCTTCAGCAGATAGCCTTCACGAAGCTCAATAGGGTTACAAAGGAAATCACTGAAGCCTACTAGCCAGTAAGGAGATCCAAGCTGTTGAACTTTGAGTTAGTTGAGAGAGTGTCACAAGCACATAAGTTCCAGAAACTTACAGGCACCGAGGCACTAGAGTGTGTGTTGACATGAACAGCCGTCAGCTAAAGTCAGAGTAGAGAATCTCTGACTGGGTTTGTAATGTGCTTCTATCAATGGTGGCTCTCATAGGAGTTCAAGTTGATGTATAGGGGCAGCAAACTCCTTGACCATGGAGGATATCTTTTATTGCAACTCAGGAAATAGCCAATGGATCCCTGAAACTGTGGCAGTCCACACTGTCCATTGTTTAATACTGGGCTAACTGAACAGAAAAATATCTGTCTCTGTCTCTGTCTCTCTCTTCACCCCTACCTCTCTCTCTCCCTACCAATTTCTCCCTGTGTGTGTCTTGTGGGTGTGTATATGTGTGTTGGAGTGTTGTTTATCAGTGAGTATGTGGGATCACAACCCTGTTGTTTGACTGCAGTGTTAAACATCTTCATTTTAGGGAGAGAAGGCAATTCTTGGTAAGGGTAAGTGCACAATCCCCAGGAAGCCTAAAGCTTGAGGGCCCAAGGTGTCATGTGATGTATTGAGTGTACCTGGATTCCTGGATGGAAGTTAGGTCAAGGCCTTCAGTGACACATCAATAGTGTGGAAAGAGAAGACTGCAGACTGAGATAACTCTCTATGCCACTAAGATCACTAAGTGGGTGTGGGTGTGGGTGGACAGAGTTTCTGTATAGCACAGCTGATGAGGTAGGTTGATGCCACTTGGGTTTGTGGATTGCTAAAGAAATATATGTCATATGAAAATCCCCATGTCCTCGGCAAGAAAAACAAAACCCCAAAAGGCAAAATTTCGAGAACAATTTTAATGCTGAAAGTTAAAAGCACTCCACAGTATGGCATGTGGAAATGGTTATGAACATTGGGTCTTATTGAGAGAATCAACTGCAGGTCCATGATAAGGAAAAGAGAGGAACGAGTTGAGTTTCATTCCTAGTGCTTCTCGGCAGCACACTTCAGAGTCCAGAGTCCCCCCAGAGGTCAGGTTACTTTTATAAATATGTGAGTCCAGCCTGAGAGAAGAAATTCCAATGTTGTGGCTCTGTGGAGGTGAACCTGACAGTTTACAGTCATCTACCCAGTTCATTCTGGAGAGGAACATTTCATCAACTGGGTTGTTTTCACTCCCCAAATGTCTATCCTGTTTTAATCCTGAATGATCTGTGCAGTCTTGGCAGGGAGGCAGCATCTTCTTTCCAGGAGAAGGCTCACTCCCCATCACTGTCTTCTGAGGAGGAGGAAACCAGAAGGTCTTCAGAGAGGACACTCCATGGGACCTGGGAGCAGGTTCCGTCCCCCTTGTCTTGAGAGGCAGGGCTCTTAGATGGAGGTATTTGCTTCTCAATGGGAAGTCCTGGGGCCCCATCCACGAACCTGGAAGTCCAGCCGTCACCCTGTATTCTGGTAAAGATCATCCTCAGGGATTGGCCTACAACAGTGTTAGACGATGTCTCCTAGGACTCAGTACATGCTCTGTCTGAGACCAGGGCAACTCTGAGGGGGAGCCTTGGTTGGTCAGTTCTGGGTGCCTGGTCTTTGGACTCCATGTGGCACACTTGACCAAGTCCATTTCTTTTGGGCACATCCCTGGGGTGATGTTCTGAAGTACAAGGTAGCTTCTGCCTCCTTGGGTCTTCAGAAACTGCCATTCTTCCATCTTGCTTGTAGGCTGGCTTGAGGACACCTGGGGCAGTGTAGGGGAAGCTGTAGCCACGCCTTCTTAGGGGCTGGCTACATGTGTGCCTGACCAGGCTTGTGAGGGCGTGGTCAGAGTGATGTAGTGTGACTGCCTTTGCGGTTTTGGTTTCTCTTTGCTTCTTGCTATACAGGCTGCTGACCCACCAGCTAGCTAGGTCGCTCTGTAAGTAAGGCTTTTCCCTATTAAATACCCTTATATTACTACCTGAATCCGTATTGGTAATTTCCCACTATAAGTTTCTGTGAAGCTCAGGCACCATAGACAGTTTTAAAGGGCAAATTGTACTTGAAACCCAGCAATAATTTAATGTCTGTGCACAGTCCCGCTACTGGAAAGTACTCAAACATGGGGAATGGGACAGGTGACAAAGGCCAACACTGACAATGCCTTTAGGTGGCATTGATTTATATACACAGATCTGCAGAGACCATAACAGAAAGATGAGAGTCTTGGCCCCCAACTCACTGTCTTTTCATGGATAAAAATAGTTCTGTGTTTGTGGATTTTGGTTTGTGTTGCTTTACAGGGTTTCTTCTTGTTCTTGTCTTATGCTTTCGCTCTTGTTTGCTTGCTTCCTTAATGTCTAGTTTCCTTGATGAGTGGGTGTGATCAGAAGAGTCTATGATATGGGGAGTACCAGAAGATGAGCAGGAACGAAGTGCCTGATATTTAACTACCAAACAGTAAATTCAGAAGCTAGAAAAATTATAAGGAACATGGAAATCTGTCAGATTTGCCCATATACTCATCCACCCACATTGGCAAGTAGTCCTGATCATCTAGTCCAAAGGGTTTAACATGGAAGTATCCCTCAATAAAAGCATGTTCTTCAATCTCCAATGTGTTTCCTCAGTATTCAACAATAGTAAGGGCAGGAGTCAGGATTTCGAATAAACTCAAAACAAAGTACAACAACAAAGAGCTATCCCTCAAAGCATTCTCAAATTACTGATAGTAATATTTTGTATTGACATGAATCGCAGACAAAAATTGCCAATACAAAACAGAGAGGGCAATATGGGGAGGCAAGACTAGAATCTCGGAAAAAGTGACACTCTCACTGTCTGTCTCTCTCTGTCTCTGTCTCTCTCTCTTGCTCCCTCCCTCTCTCTCTTTCTCTCTCTCTCTCTCTCTCTCTCTCTCTCTCTCTCTCTCTCTCTCTCTCTCTCTCTCTCTCTCTCACCCACACACCCACACACACACCCACACACAAACACAAACACACAAATAGACCCCCCCAACCAAAACCCTACCGACTGGATAGCCTTTCTTCTAATCTATACCTGTATCAAACATTCTGCTCCCTCATGACCTCTGATTCCTTCTTCTTCTTCCCTTCTCATTCTCATACCTCCCTCTGAACTCTTCCCAGTTTCTTTTTGTTTTTGTTTTGTTTTGTGTTGTTACTTATGTGCTTCACATCAAAGGTTTGACCAGCCTAGCTGGATGTTGTGATGATAGTTTGTTTATGATCTAAGAATATAAATCTTGCCTATAGCTAGTTAGCTGTAAAGGTCAGGTTGGAGGCACACATATTTAATCCCAGAATCCACAGGAGTTAGGCATAGAAGCCAAGCCGTGGTGGTACTCACTTTTAATCCCAGCACTAGGTAGACAGGTAAGTGTTAGTTCTAGGTACCCTGAGCCACATTAAATTTATCCTGTCTAAAAGAGAAACTGAGCTCACAAAAAGGTGATCCCAGCACTAAGGTGGGAGCAGACAGGAGCTCAGGTCCATCTGAGGAGCAGTCTGCAGACAGGATCGCCCCTTCTTTCTCGGCATTAGTACAGGTTTGATCTCTCTAGAGGCTGACCAATTTGTATCTCTGATCCCTAGCTTTAACCCCAGTATCTGCCTTTTATGTTTGTTTGTTTCTTTGTTTCTTTGTTTGTTTGTTTGTTTTATTTCATGCCACAGGCTAGCATGCTCCACTAACCTGGCCTTACTTAATGCTTTATTGGTGTCTATGACATACCCATTGAGGTCTGTGTGCCATTTTCCCCATTCAGAAGAGTTCCATGTTTGCACAGGCAAGACATATGTAAATGACTCTGAAGCACAATTCAATCTGTTTTTAAACCCCCATTTTGGTTAGGGTCATTCACTTCAGCACCTTGGAAGTAAAGGCAGGAGTTTGAAGTCAGCCCAGGAAGAAACAAGTTCGGATTCAGTGTGGGCCACAGGAGATCTTGTCTCAGAAACAAACACAATAGTAGCATTTACCTGGTTGGTATATCTAAACATTGATTCTATCTCTTTGGAGAGGTAGGCAAGAGGATTACAGAAGTGATCTTGCCAGACTGCACCACAGAGTGCATTCCGGGGAACCATGGTCTACGACTGAGACTTCCTTTATGGTAAACACTAATCATCTGTATATTTTTCTTAAAACATTCAGTGTTATAATTTTTAACATTTGTAGTGAATTTACATTAATTCGAACAGTTCTTCATGGACAAAAAGAAACGCACTTAGAAAATCACTAAGTACTGAGAGTGGCTCTTGGGATAAGTCCACTGGTTGGATGGTGACCAAGACCCTCTGCACCAATCATGCACACTTGGAGACTTCCACACCCAGAGGTTGGTATAAGTCATAGGTGAGCACCTAAGTCTCTTCATTGCTGATTCTAGAGCCCTTACCCCTACCGATGTGATCCTCCCTAGACAGCCTAACCCTCCAGTGAAGACTATGGAGGGATTGCCTCAGGCACAGCCTATATTCTACCCACAGGTTCCTACCTTGCAAGGCCTACTACAGGTCCAGGATCAGCTTCTCAGTCCTGGTATTTCCATGTGCATTTCCCCCTCAAACCACACCAGAATCTGATGCTTATGAGCTGAGTGGGACATAGATGTCCCAGGGCAGGACCTGATGGGATCAGTGTCTGTACACACACCACTCAACCCCTTCGGAACCCACAGGAAACAAAAACAACAGAAACAGCCTAGGCACTGCACCGTTTTCTTCCCCCAGGTTCTCAAGAGGGGACTGGGGGCAATCTACACATTGTAGCACACAGACAATGGAAAAAAGCCACAAACAAATAAAACACAGGACTCAGGAATAAGTGTGAAAGTTGCTTCAGGTGATGGTGACACAAGTCTTTAATCCCACTACTCTGGAGGCAGAGACAAAAACTGGATCTCTGTGAGTTCGATCACAGCCTGGTCTACAGAGCGAATTTCAGCATAGGTAGCACTATTACACAGAGAATCTCTGTCTAATAGTAAAAGGAGAATGAGGAAGAGGAGGAGGTGGAGGAGGAGGAGTTGAAAGTTGCTAGCCATTTTGTCTCTCCTCAACCTAGAGCAGATGGAAATAACACCGAGTATTGTAGTTACTACCATATCATTCTCCCTGGTCATAACCAAGGATGAAGTAGCCAGGTCAGTTCATTTCCCATGAAGCCTGAGTTTGCAGCTGCTTCGATGGTCCAATGAATCAAAATCTCTGGGGCTATGATCTGTGTTTAAAGCAAACGTTTGTGTAAGCAAGGGCCCAGTTGAATGATTTTCATGGCCTTGTCATTGGATCTCTTCACAGCTGTAGTACAGCTACTAGAGCAGTCACAATGTTTAGCACAAAGACAGAAGACTAAATGAGATAATACCCAGTGTGATGAATGAATTAAAATGGCTGGAAAATGTGGTTTTCCTTTGCTGCATGATTTTTGTCAGAAACAATGGATTTGTTCTAAGTATGTGCAAGTTGAGGAATTCCATGTTCATTTTTTCTAGGACTCCTATCCTATTGAAAGACCCCCAGACCCCTTAGGGCCTCAGGATCCTGAGGAGCCCCCAAGACTCAGAAACCAGACCAAGAGCTGTAAAAGCAAGAGGGTTTATTGTATGAATGCACATTCGGGTGTCAGCAATATCGGGAAAGCTGCACACCCCAGCATGGGATTCAAGCTCTTTATATAGGAAAAAAACATAGATCAGCATACAGGTAAGGGGCACAAAGTGATTGATTACAAAGTATGATCTCATGTTATTGTGTGAACTGCTTTTCTACAAAGGAAAATCCACAGAACGTACCCTGAAAAGTCCTTGATTGTTTGTTGGACAGCCAGGTGTGACCCAAAGTGGGTTGTCTTGGCAATTGCCCCTGTCTAAACCATAGGATGTACCCAGGGTTGGGGCCAACTTCCTTGTAATGGGCCAAGGCCTGTGAGAAACTTTTTCTCTCTGTGATCTAATATCTTTCAAAACTTTTTCTCTCAGCAAACTAAAATCTTTCACTACCTTCAGTCAGGGAGTCACTTGAAGACAGTCTGAGTGTCAGCTCTTGATTAAGCAAGACAGAACAGCTGTAGAGACTTTGCGTGGGCATCAGCAAAACCACTCACCCTGGTCAGTGACCAGAGTCTGCTAGTGAGTCCATGCAGTGTGTAAGGTGACCCCCAAATCACTCAGGATCCCTTCTAGGCACATTATCTCTCACACCTAACCCATGTGTCTCCAGAGGGGAAATATATTGTACTTTAGGTTTCATTTTATTTTACTGCAGTCGCAAGGAAACTCACAGCCAAACTTTAACTAGGTTGTAGCAATTACTTAAGGACTGTGACAGCTAGTCTCCATTGAAGAGCGACGGAGTATACACATGCCTCTCCCAGCACTCCGTCTTGAGTGAGAAGCAAGGGTGCTGATAACACAAAACTGAAGTGCATTCTAATACTTCCTATGATTTTTCTGACATAACTTCCTTATATTTTTCCTTTAATTATATATAGCAATTTAATTAAAGACTCTAAGTATGGCACAAAGCAAGACTTAGAGAAGGAAGAATAATAGGAACTCATGCCAATATTTGATAAATCACTAGCTATGTTAACATAAAGATGCCTGCAACATTACCAGAAAATACAGGCTTCTTATGTACCCAGAGTTCTAGATCATATCTGGTACCTGCAGCATCTTGATAGCCATGGTTCCCCCAGCGTTCTCCTCTGTCAGCAACCTCAGAAACCTTCAAGTGGACCAGCACACACCTGTAGGGTAGGGTGACTAGGCTCATGTCTTTGATGCCCACAAATTTGGAAGTCAGTTATGGGCTCTTCTCAGGATGGAAGAGTCAGGAGTACATCCTTGTTGTCATTTGTATCTAAAAAGTATCTCCTGAAAGCCCATGTGTTGAAGGCTGAATTATCAGATCATGAAGATTCTAACTTCACCAATGCAATTGGAAAATGTTTCACATATTTGAAAATTAAGCAAAAAGACTTGTAAATAGCACATGTAAAAATAGCAAAAATGAAATTACAGTGGATATCAGGAAATATATTTCTGTTTAGATACATTCTCTCTTTGTAGGCAGAACTGTCTTTGAGCTTCCTTAGTAGCTCAAACTGGCTTTCAACTTGTGATTCCCTTGCTTAGTTCCCAAGTTCTGGGACAGTGTTTAACTGGATGGTACTTAATACCTTAAAATCCAGTAAGTATATAGGGAAATTGTTTTAAGCAAAGGAATAAATTCAGCCTTAAGAAGATCTTGTCCTGGATCAGACTGATGGATGTTATACTAAATAAAATAAGCCAAACATAGAAGAAAATACTGTCTGGTCTCACTTATGTATGGAATCTCAGATGACAAAAATCTGAATATATATAAACAATAAAACAAGAGTGGGGTAAAAATGGGTGAAACATGAAGTATCTCAAGTAACATATCTGGGATACATATTTCTTGATATAATTGTGTGTTCCCTTGAAGATTTTTGACAAGAAAGTAAATTTGGGATTGCTTTTAACTTACTGTTCACCAAAGGCTATAAAACTCTGTGAAATAACAGATTTGTTAGTTTTCTGTCTTATAGCAAAAATTACACTAATTAAAAAAAATAGTTCTAGTGCTGAAAGTGACAAACTGAATTTTGGTGCTTAACAGTAGATTTGAGCTAATGAGAAAAGCATCTGTGAACTCAAACGCAGGTCCACTGAGATTATCAAATCCAAACAAAAGAAATAAGGAAGCAAAAGAAACAAAACTTTAGAGGCTCATTGGCCACATCAGCTGCAAACATATGAATAATGTGTAGAGAAAAGAGAATAAAAATTATGAAGCCTGTCTGAGATTGAATGAAAAACCACATAAAGTCTTCAATATCTAAGAATCTCAACAAAATCAACTAAGATTAACTAAAAAAAAAAAAAAAAAAAAAAAAAAAAAAAAAAAAACACAGACCAGGACACACCCTAGTTAAATCACCAAAATGCAAAGACAAAGGCAAATATATTAAGTAGCAAGAGTTCTTCATCCAAAATAGAGCCTCCCTGGAACACGGTCCCAGAGGCCCTTCCTGAAACAACATGGATGGAATCTCAGGTAACAATTACTATTGGTGAAGTCCAAGATGAAAGCTGTCAACATCTTTCCAACCTTTTGAGAGCTCTCTCTTTTCATAGCTAGGTTTCTCATGTAGGGCCCCATTTAGCCTCCAACCTGTGAGTAAGAACTAAGCACAAAGGGGTCACTGTGAGGAGTGTTGGGGTGAATCCAAGAGACGCATCACTGGGATTCTGATGTGACAATGACTGCCTGCCCTCTGAGGGCCACAGAGCTTTCCCAGTTGGGAAACAGCTAAGCAGTAAGTAACCTTAAAATAAGTCCTAGCCTAGTACAGTTATGAAGACCAGGCATGTTTTTATTGAATTTAAAAATGTCTACATAGACACATATTGGCCATTTTTATTGTTCTTGATATATAATGTGTATATACTCGATTTTACCTATTTTATTTCTTTTAAGAGAGTTTGTTTTACATTTGTTCATGAGTTTAGGTATGAGGGTGTCACCACTGTGTGTGTGTGTGTGTGTGTGTGTGTGTGTGTGTGTGTGTGTGTAGAGATCAGAGAACAACTTATGTTGGCTCTCTCCATTATGTGACTTTCAGAATTCAAACGCAGGTCTTCAGGCTTGGGAGGCAGTGCTTCCCCCCTACACCATCTTGCCAGCCTCCCCAAAGATAATGAGGTAGTAACTTGAAATACTTGGGGATGATTTTTCCCATAATATTATAATTCAGGAAACTGCCATCCATTCAGCTGCTGTTTCTTGAACATCTGATCTGTGGCAGAAATTACACTAGGCCAAGCACTGTGCCTAGGGATATGGGACACAGGGCACTACTAACTGGACAGGAGGGCAGCCCTGAGCCTGAATCTTCACAGTGGTGTGGAGAGGGTGTATCCTTGCCTAAATGTGGAAGAATCAGGTCGGTTAGTTTAAGCTATTCAGGGGCGGGGAGGGACTAATGGAGAACTTAGCATATTCCAGGGATTCTAGACAAAGAACCATATAAATGACATGAACAAAATCAAAGTTCTAAATTCAGTTACATTCATCCAACACTGTTTTACTAGCTGCCAGGCTACAGAGACAGCAGGAAGGCACATCCACACATAATGTCAAGGACGTCAGGTAATGGTAGGACACTGGCAGATAGACACAGAGAAGAAGGGAGAAACAAGATCTGAAGCCCACCCCAGAACGTGAAGGAAACCTTAGTGGGGACACAGCCAGTGCTTCGGTATAGAGGTCAAACTGTTCGGGTTGTGTCTAGAGAACTAACTATATGTCACATGGAGCAGAGTGGAAAGACAGAAGGAAGTAAAGAGATAGACAAGCACTGGGCAGTTGGCTTTGATTTTCAACCTATGGAGTCTTTGGCTGCTTGTAAGCAAGTACAGTACAACAGGAAATCCATTGGGGGGAGGGGCTCCACTGTGTAAGCAGACAATCTGAACCAACAGAACACCAGAGACCAGGCAGGCAGGAAAAGACATCCTCCCCAGAAGTGGTCATGGGAAGATGGAACAGGAAGTGTGTATCTCCAAAAGATGTGAAGGGTCAGAAATGATAGGGCTCGGTAGTTGAGGAAGAGTCTGATTAGGAGGAAATCAGAGGTGAGCCTCAGGTTTCCAGGTTGTGTTATTCGAAAGAGGAGAGGTCAACAGCCATATATACCATAGCCACCATCTTTTTATATACACATACACATACACACACGTATGTACACACACACACACACACACACACACACACACACACACACACACACACACGTGCGCGCACATGCACACAAAGGGGGGTAAGGGAAGGAGAGGAGGAGGCAGACAGTGATGGAGAGACAGGGGGAGGGAAGTTCTTTACTTTCTGATCCCATACCAGGAGAGAAAGAAAATCACAGGGACAATCTGGAAAACCTCCTGCAAATGTCTAATGCTACTTTACATTGTGGGGCTCTGGTGAGGACCACTGAGGACAAAGCCCAGCTTCCAAAAAGCACACAGTGGGATCTCTGCACCTGAGTGCACACACTAGCTACATTCAGCTTTCCCTACATGCACACTGTGACGGCCTTGCTGGATATCTGAACTATGGATTGTCCTAATACATGCTACCTTGAACATATGATAGTGTTTGGAGTCCTTATCCTCTCCCTT
The DNA here is from genome assembly GCF_003668045.3 of Cricetulus griseus. Lineage (NCBI taxonomy): Eukaryota > Metazoa > Chordata > Mammalia > Rodentia > Cricetidae > Cricetulus > Cricetulus griseus. The sequence continues at coordinate 61,680,278 of NW_023276807.1, read as the reverse complement.
CCCTCTTCTTTCCTTTCCTCTTTTATTGCCCTTTCCTTCCTTCCCCCCTCTCTTCCCTTCCCTTCTTTCCCCTCCTCTCTTCCCTCCCCTCCCTTTCCCCTTCCTTCCCATCCTTTTCCTTCCTTTGCTCTTCTCTCCTTCCCTTTATTTCCCCTTCTCTTCTCTTCCCATTCCTTCTCATCTTCCTCTTTCCCCTCTTCTTCTTTTCTCTTCAACATATTTAGGAACATATTTTTATGTGACATGCATGCATGCATCCACCTCCCAAGCAAAGAAACAGGATACTGCCAGCGCCTCCGAAGCCCTTCTTAGGTGCTCACTAATTAGCTCTTAGTTGCTCCCCAATTGTTCAGCCACCAACCACCTTAAATTGTCACATCACCCTTATGTACTTATATTTCCACTTTAACACCACTGTCTTGGTTGGGTGAGATTGTTTGTGGGACACTAGTCCTTGAATGTATCACTGTATCAACCAGCTCAGAGCCATGGCCACCCAGCACTCTTCTGTATTAAATCGTGTCTCTCACTAATAGGACTAAGAGAGCAGTGGTTAAATTTTCCCACATCAGACAGAGTGCCTCCCATTCTCATGGACGTGTTCTCTGTGGTGTACTCACAGGGTTTGACCAACTGACCTGGACGTGGCCAACAGCCCTGACCTCCAACACAGCCACCAACCATTCCGGCTGATTGAAAGATGTTTCCCTTCAAGGTGAGCAAATGGATGGGGCTGGCTTGCCTCCGGTCTCTGGTATTGTCCTCACCCAGTATTCGTCAGAAGAAACTAATACACAAGCTGCAAGAGGAGAAGGCTTTTCGAGAAGAGATGAAAAATTTCCATGAGAAAATAGAAGACTTCAGGGAAGAGATATGGGATTTCCGGGGCAAGATTCGGGCCTTCCGGAGCCAGATCCTGGGTTTTCGGGAAGAAGAAAGACCTTTCTGGGAAGAAGAGAAACACTTCTGGAAAGAGGAAAAAACCTTCTGGGAAATGGAAAAATCTTTCCGGGAAGAGGAAAAGACTTTCTGGAAAAAATACAGAACCTTCTGGAAAGAGGACAAGGCCTTCTGGAGAGAGGACAATGCTTTATGGGAAAGAGACCGGAATCTTCTTCAGGAGGACAAGGCCCTATGGGAGGAGGAAAAGGCCTTGTGGGTAGAGGAAAGAGCCCTGCTTGCAGAAGAGAAGGCTCTGTGGGAGGATAAAAAGTCTCTCTGGGAGGAAGAGAATGCCCTCTGGGAGGAAGAGAAAGCCCTCTGGGTGGAAGGTGGTGGCTTCCAAATCCTTGGGGAGCAGAGGCCCCAAAATGGTCTGTACAATGTCAATGAAGAGCCGCAGTCAACAGCCTTCCCCCGTGGCCGTGCATAGTGAACACTGGACACACAGGGCCACGGGGTATAGCCATCACTGCTTGGGATCCAAGTTCAGAGTGACCCCATGTTCTAAAGGAAATAGACACTAATGTGTCTCTTTGCCATGAAAGAGATAATAAAGTCCTGGGGAGAGGTTTGAAAAAACAGCTCTTCAAGGAAGGTTGGCTGCATCCTCCCTGCCATGCTGTTTCTGTGATTCTTGTATCCCATCCTCCAGACTGTATCGCTGGCCACTAGGGCTGGCTCCAGTGTCCTCTGCTTGAATGGGGGTTTGTAAGGTTGTCTAAAGAAGACTAAGACAATGTCAGACAGAGACATACAGGGACAGAGGAGCTGTGACATCCTGCCTCTGTCACCCTGCAGGGGTGATCTCTTTACTCTGGCCAGTTTGGGAAGGCTGACTTGTGCTGACAGACTTCTAGAAGTCTGGCAAATTCCTTGTCACTCCTCAGTGACCCCATTGCCCACCAACCTTATGTCAGTATTTCTTTTTTATAACTCATCAGTCTGTATCCCCTACATTCAATTAATTATCTGCAGCTCCTCAGAGCACTGCACTCCGCCATTTTTACCTGGAATGCATCTTACACCTCAGCCCCCAGCTCACTCTTACTCTTTCGGGTAAATTTTTCCAAGCCATTAGCCCCTCTAGGAAACCTTCCTACAAGTCTCCACTCACCCTTCCAAATTGATGGTGTGATAACCTAGGAGCTACAGGAGTCTTCCCTGTCCTGCCTCTGGATCCTCACACCCAGATAGGTTTCAATGTAACTGTCTCCATGTTGTCAGTTCTGTAGGCCTTGCATGCTGACTCATGTAAGCTTTCTCATTACCCTAGGGTGACAAGGAAGGTACATCCATTAATGAAGAAAGTGAGACCCAGAGAAGCAAAGTGATTGCATGTGGCCAGGAACAGAACATGTCCCTTCTGCCTGGGGCTTCAGGTCCTTCTCTAATACAATCCCAGTTGTCTTTAGAGGCCACCTTCCTTAAAAGGTAGAGTCTAGTGAGGAAGTCAGGTCACTGGGACTGTGACTAACAATCCAGGGATCAAAACCTCTAAAACTGTAGGCCCAGACTTCCCACTCTGTAAGGCAATTACCTTGGGTATGGTGTGCAGTAATAAAAAACTGGCTGACACGTATCGAGAACAAGATGATGGTTTAGACACTCAGATTTCAAGAGTGACTGCTGAGGTTCATACCCAACAAGATCTGTGGCATATGGCATGGCAGGAACCTCTAGAGTAGCAAAAGGTAAAAATCAAGCAAGCCCCAGATTCTACCAAAGAAAAAAAAATTAGAGTGTCATGAACCCCAAGTGGAAGGGATGGGATGAGAAGTGAAGTTCAGCAGTAAAGCACTTGAATGGCATTGTGAGGTCATGGTTTTGATTCCTAGAATGACAAGAAGGAAAATAGGACATAAAGAAGAAAATACAACCCAGTTTGGAGCAGGAATTATGAGAACACAATGAATAGAAATGACCCTTTTCTCAGTGTCCCATCAGAGACCACTGGAAGAGATAGCTGTCATTTGACGAGTGCCTGGAGAAGCTACCAGAGACAAGTGATGGGTCTCTTTGATTCTTCCTTTTACCCAGCACACAGTTGTGACCTTTCACTGTCCCAGGTTCTTCTCTTCCAGATCTAGGTAAGAAAATGGGCAGGTCAATGAGCAAGTGTATCTCCAGACACTGAAGGCCGGAAGAGACAAGTCTGTCTTGGAGTGATCCCTCGCTCTTCTCTTAAGCTATTTGGGAGGGTGAGTGGAGACTTGTGGAAAGGTTTCCTAGAGGGGCTAATGTTCTGGAGAAGCTTACCCAGAGAGTAGGAATGACCTGGGAGCTGAGAAGTAAGATGCATTCCAGGTGAGAATGGCAGAGTACAGTGCTCTGAGGAGCTGCAAATAACTGATTGAATGTGGGGGATACAGACTGATGAGTTATAAAAGAAATACTGACATAAGGTTGGTGGACAACAGGGGGCCACTGAGGAGTGGCAAGGAAAGTAATGATGTATTCATATTTAAAGTTAAGGCATTATCTTGTGCCAGAGATCAAATCCAAGGCCTCCTGTATGCTAGAAGAATTCACCAACACTGTCACACCTCCAGTTCAGGCTGAAGTCTTAGAACAGCATCTGACAATTCAGGTGTGACACACAGAGAACAACACTGATGTCCCCTGAGAGCTCCTTGGAAATAGAAAATCATAGGCCTGATCCAATCTATTGACTTAGGGACCTGCTTAATAAGGTCCCTGGGTTATTTGTGTGGCTCTAAAGTTGGTGGCATTTTTCTGTAATATGAGGGAGCATAGGAGGGGCACTGAAGAAATGGTGAGGGTATTCATCTGACTCCTGCTCTCCTCCTTACAGAGGACCAAGAGGAATGCTAACTCCAGGGTTATGCATCCTCCTCTACAGCAGACCTCTATAATTGGTAGACTCTAGATGCTCTCATCTCTGAAAAGCCCCAGGCTCTGACCTCTCTCACTGAGTCTATTCTCCAAACCCACGGACCCACTTGGGATGATTGCCAACAATTGCTTTTGACTATGCACCCCTGAGGGATGAAGTGTACTGGGATGTTCTTGGCCGCAGTCGCCTGCCAGAGGTAGAAACTTGGAGGTTTTTCCTTCCACCTACCCCAGACAGGACCCTAGTACATCCACCACCTGGCCTTCCTTGAATGCTTAATGGGAAGTTTTCATAACATACACTTCCTTTGACCCTCTAGAATGGGTAGGCTCTAAATTTGGCTTTTGTTACCCAATCTTCTCTAGACATCAAGAAAAAGCTTCAAAAGCTCGAGGATTTCATAGTGGTTGATGTACTAGGCAGATAAGGGAAATAGTGGTTTTCCTGGTAAACAGAAAACCTGTCTCATGAGATTCCTGTGCAATGCTGAATTTAGGTTTCTGTTTGCCCAATAACAATCCTGTTTACAGAGTCCTTCTGTTTAGGAAATTATCACCAGTACTGCCACTTTTGAGGCCCACTTTGGACTTAATAGTAATGGAAGTGCAAACCAGTGAGGCCACTACACAAATTGGTGTGGAGGATAGATCTATCACTATCTAGCTATAAAACTCTTGTCAATATGCCCAAAGAACCCTATGTCCTACAGTAGAGACACCTGCTCCTCTTCGTTCATTGCCACTCTATTTACAATAGTCTGGAAGTGAAAACAACCTAGATGCCCATCAACTAAAGAATAGGTAATGAAAATGTTCACACAATAGGTATATTCACACAATGGAATATTATTCAGCTGTTAAGAAAAACAAAGTAAGAAGTGAGCAGATCAATAGTGGAGCTGGAAATAATTGTTCTGAGTGAGGTAAACCAGACGCTCAAAAAGAACATCATGTGTTTTCTCTTGTGTATGGACAGCAGCATTGAATCTTTGGTTATGTGTGTTCCATTCTGAATACCCATAGAGGTCATGAACTTAGTAGGGGTAATGGGGGTGTTACTTAAAGGAAGGGGAAATAAAAAGCAATGGATGAAGGGTTTAAGGGAAATAATGGAACAGGAAGGGTTGGATTGGGGTGTGCAAAGGGAGGGCAGGGTAGAAGTGGGAATAAGGGATAAAGAACAAAAACTTGAAAGTAGGAAAGTCGGAGAAGGAGAAGGAGGGGAGTGTAGGGAACACACATGCAAAGAAAGACAGAGGCAGAGCTGGTCCTAATCTAGGAGTTCCAGCACCATATAATGACATCCAAAAAGAAAAAAAGTGAAAATATTATGGTGAGGGGGGATCGAACAAGTGTGACAGGTAATCAGGTTTTTGGGTGTGTGTGTGTGTGTGTGTGTGTGTGTGTGTGTGTGTGTGTGTGTGTGTGTGTGTGTGTGTTTTAAGTCTTACCATGTAGCCCAGTCTGGTGTTCACCTCCTAACACAAGAGTGACAAAGCACAATAAGCTGGTCTGGTTAATATTGATTGTTAATATTGGGTTGGGTTGAGCTATACCTAGGAAAGCAGTAAGGCACAGTTTGGGGATGTGTCCACAAGGGTGTTTCCAGTCTGAGTAAGAGCAGCACCATACAGTAGGCTGGGGACCTGGATGGAACAAAACTGCAAAGAGACAGCATGCTATTGCATCTCTCTCATTCCTCCCCGTGTCCCACCCCAGCTTCTGAAGTGAGCAACCTCTTACCCCTGCCTTGCTGAGGCCCAAATCAATAGGTCCTACTGATGTTGGATGGAAACAGAGCCCAAATGAATGCAAAAGAGAAAACCCTACAACATTCCAAAGGGGGGAAAAAAGACAAGAACAGTGGCTAAACTGAGTTAAAAAAAAAAAAAGGCTTATTTAATTTTATGTGTATGGGTGTTCTGCCCACATGTATGTCTGTGCATGTGTGTGTGTGTGTGTGTGTGTGTGTGTGTCTTCCCAGAGACCAGAAGATGGCATCTGATTCCTTGGAGCTCATAGATGGTTGTGAGCCACCACATGGGTGCTGCGGTCCTAACCCAGTTCTCCAAAACAGCAGCAAGTGTTCTTAATGTCTGAACTCTAGGGCCTGTTTTTGTTGTTGGGCTTTTTTCCTTCTTTACAAATTTTCATTTTTATCTTTGAGATTACAATATAGGGTTGGAGAGATGGTTCAGCCATTAAACGCTAGGCTCACAACCAAAAATATAACAGATTACAATAACAATTACAACATGTCTCCCCTTTCCTCTCGCCAAACCCTCCTTCATAAACACACACACACACACACACACACACACACACACACACACACACACACACTGCGCTCTTTCAAATTCATGGTCTCATCTTACTCCTGTCAGAATGGCCAAAATCAAAAACACCAATGACAGTTTATGCTGAAGAGGATGTGGAGAAAGGGGAACACTTCTCCACTGCTGGTAGGAGTGCCAACTTGTACAGCCACATTGGAAATCAGTATGGCGACTCCTCAAGAAAATGGGAATCAGTTTACCACAAGATCCAGAACTATTTGTAATAGCCATAAACTGGAAGCTGCCTAGGTGCCCCTCAACTGAAGAATGGATAGAGTAAATGTGGTACATTTACACAATGGAGTACTACTCAGCGGAAAAAAACAATGGATTCTTGAAATTTGCAGGAAAATGGATGAACTAGAAGAAACCATTCTGAGCGAGGTAACCCAATCACAAAAGGACAAACATGGTATGCACTCACTCATATTCGGATTTTAGACATAGAGTAAAGGATTACCAGCCTACAATCCACACTGCCAGAGAAGATGGTAAACAAGGTGGACCCTAAGAGAGACATAGATGGTCCCTGGAGAAGGGGAAAGGGTCAAGATCTCCTGAGCAAATTGGGAGCACAGGAAAAGGGGGGAGGGAGCTAGGAGAATGAGAAGGGGAGAAGAGAAGGGATGCAGAGGACATGAGGGAGCAGAAAGGTTGAGTCAGGGGAAGAATAGAAGATAACAAGAATGGAGATACCATAATAGAAAGAGACATTTTATGTTTACAGAGAAATCAGGCACTAGGGAAATGTCTGGAGATCTACAAAGATGACACTAACTAACAATCTAAGCAACAAAGGAGAGGCTACCTTAAATGCCCTCCCCTGATAATGAGATTGATGACTGACTTATATGCCACCCGATAGCCCTCATCCAGCAGCTGGTGGAAGTAGAAGCCGACACCCACAACTAATCACTGAACTGAACTGGAATTCAGATGCAGAGGACGACGAATGAAGAGCAAAGGGGTCCAGACCAGACTGGTGAAACCCACAGAAACAGCTGACCTGAACATAGGGATTCCAGCATGGAACTGATCCAGACCCCAGGAGCATGGGGTTTCAGTGAGGAAACCTCGGAAATCTACGGGACCTCCTGTAGTTGTTCAGTACTTATCCCTAGCATAGGTATGGACTTTGGGAGCCCATTCCACATAGAGGGAGACTCCCTGAGCCAAGACACAAGGGGGTGGGTCTAGGCCCTATCCCAAAGGATACAATAAACTCTGATGACACCCTATGGAAGGCCTCACCATCCAGGGAAAGCAGAAAGGATATGTGATAGGTAGGGTTTTAGTTGGGGGGGCGGTGGTAGGGGAGGACAGGAGGGACAAGGTACAATCTTGTTTCTAATTCAAATAAAATCTGCAAAAACAAAAAACAAACAAAAAATTCATGGTCTCTTATTTCACTAATGGTTGTTACATTTAATATATATAATCTCCTAAATATAACTGGCTCATTCTGTAGGATGTCACTTGTATGTATGTTTTCAAGGCTGACCATTTGGTATTGGATAACCAATTGGTCACTTCCCTGGAGAAGACTATCTCTCCCACTCTCAGCATTCCTTAGGTTCTTTAAGGCCTCATGGGCCTTTCCTTGTCAACTTCAGCATGTCATATTGTTGTCCTCATTCAGCTCAAGTTTGGGTATTCATATTGGTGGAACTCTATGGATATAGTTTCTGAGATTACTAGGAGACAAAATCTCAGAAAATTCCCTGATCCTCTGGCTCTTGAAATTCTTCTACCCCCATCTTCTGCAAGGATCCCTGAGCCTTAAGTGCAGGAGTTGTTATGTAAATATATCCATTGGGGCTGGGATCCACAACTCTTCATTTTTATTGGTTCTGGTTTTCTAAGGTCTCTGTTGCAGACAGACATCCTTGATGAGAGGTCAAGACTACACATATCTGTGGGCCTAAGGACAAATACTAAGATTGTAGTTAGGGATTATGCTGGTTTAGTAAAGTGGTGGTTATAGGTTCCCCTCCAAGATCCATGACTTCATTAGCCCTGAGGAATTATCGAGGTTTCCCTTATAAAGTATATTATTAAGTGGGTCTTGAGTCCAATAAAATAGGAGATGGTTACCACCAAGGAACACTTGGCATCATCGTATCCGTAAGGTTATACTATTCTGGTGGTTGTTGAGGTTCGTAGATAGGCATCATAGCTGGGTAGGACTATTGATTGTTTCCTCCTTTGGAAACTTGCATGGTGCCTTCTGAAACCATGAAAGCCAGTCGTCAGCAATAGAGGGTTCCACTTCTGCAGCAGGCAACAAAGGTAATAGCAGTAGCAATAGCCTACTGTCTTTATTTGCAGGGGAGGGGGCTAGTCTCTTGGAACAGCCCTGACCAATAGCTCAAAAGAGGGCTTCTCCTGCCTGGTGATGGAGTTTTCTTAGGTGGTCTTTGGCTCTTGGAGGGAACATTGTCAGTACTGAAGAGCAAAGTTCATTAAAACTAAAACGTGTGTGTGTGTGTGTGTGTGTGTGTGTGTGTGTGTGTGTGTATTTACATGCATTATGCTTTTTAAAAATCACTAATAGTATTATTCCTTATAACTTTTCCAGACATCTTGACTGTTATTTTACCCTCCATTCTCCTATTTCCCTCCCCCTTCCTAAATAGAGTCCTCCCCACATTTCCCTTTTAGCTAACCAGATCACTGGCCCCCTGCTACTCCCCTCTCTAATGCTCCATCACACCTTACCCTGGCAAAAGTCCCTGTTTTGTTTTTTTTGCTTTCCAGGTTTCTGCAGTTACTCCAAGACATGTACTCACTCACATCTGAAGATTTGGTGCAAGAAGCCTCCAATAACAGAACATGAGACCTTTGCCTTTCTGGGTCAGGGTTAGGTTCTTTTCTTTCCAAGACAGGGTTTCTCTGTGGCTTTGGAGGCTGTCCTGAAACTAGCTCTTGTAGACCAGGCTGGTCTCGAACTCAGAGATCTGCCTGCCTCTGTCTCCCGAGTGCTGGGACCAAAGCCATGCGCCACCACCGCCCGGCTCAATAAGTTATTTTCTAGTTCCATCCATTAACCTGTAAGATTCATGACTTCACTTTTCCTTACAGATGAATAATATTCTATAGTATATATGTTTAACATCTTCATTATATATTGGACAGTTGAAGGACATCTAGACTGTTTCCATTTCCCAGGTACTGTGAATAGAACAGCAATGGACATGGCTGAGCAAGTATCTGTGGAGTAGGATGTTGAGTCCTTTGGGCTTATGACAAATGTGGAGTAGTGCTTTTTTTTTTTCTTTTGGGGACCCACCACCTATCTCCCAAATAAATCACACACAGAGTCTTATTCTTCCTTATAAATGTCCAGCCTTAGCTTGACTTGTTTCTAGCCAGCTCTTCTTAAATTAACCCATCTACCTTTTGCCTCTGGGCTTTTATTTTTCTCTTCTGTAAATCTTTCACTCTTAATCCATGGTTGGCCCCTACTGTCTTCCTCTCCTTGTTCTATCTTGCTCCTCCCTCTCAGATTTCTCCTATTTATTCTCTCTGCCTTCCAGCCCCCACCTATCCTTTCTCCTGCCTCACTATTGTCAGTTCAGCTCTTTATTAAACCATCAGGTGTTTTAGACAGGCAAAGAATCACAGCTTCACAGAGTTAAATGAAGCATAAACAAAAGCAATACATATTTACATCATTAGACAGGAGTTCTAGAGAATAAACAACTGTAACACACCTTAAAATAATGTTCTAGAACAGGGTAGGATGTTGAGTCCTTTGGGAATATGCCAATAAGTGTATAGGTAAATTAACTTTATAGCTTTTGAGAATTCTCCACACTGATTTCCATAGTGGCTGCACCAGATTACAATCCTGACAGTGAATTAAGATTCCCTTTACCCACCACCACCACCAGCATTTGTTGTCCATTGTTTGGTTGATGTTTGATTTGTTGTTCATGTTTTGTTTAATCATACTGGGTAATCATGTTTTGTTTAATCATACTGGGTAAGACAGAATCTCCAGGTTGTTTTGATTTGCATTTCCCTAATTGTTAGGGACAATGGACACATTTGAGTATTTTTTAGCCATTTTCTTCTTTTGAGAACGCTCTGTTCAGATTTCAAGACCACTTTTGGAATGGGTCCTTCTTATTTTTTGACTCTTTGTTTCTGAGTTCTTTATATATTCTGGATATTATTACTCTCTCAGATGTAGAGCATGCAAAGATTCTTTCCATTCCATGGGCTTCTTCTTCATCAGACTGTTTCTTTACCTGTGATAAAGTTTCATGATGTTCCACTTGTCAATTGCTGACCTTAATTATTGAGCAAATAGAGTTATATTCAGGAAGTCTTTTTCTACTCCTTTATCACAGAGTGCACTGCCTATGTTTTCTTCTACCAGTTTCCGTATTGCAAGTTTCATATTGAAGTCTTTGATCCATTTGGAGTTATGTTTGTACAATGGTGATAGATACATGCAGCTTTCTCTAGCATCTGTTAAAAATGTTTGCTCTTCTCCAGCTTTTGCTCTTGGCATCTTTGTCAAATTCTAAGTGGCTGAAGTTACATGTACCCATGTACATGTACCCGTGTTTTCTTTGATTTTGTTCCATTGGCTAACATGTCTGTTTTTTGTGCCATAACATATTGTTTTATTATCATGGCTCTATAAAATATCTTAAGATGTGGTCAATCAAAATCCATACCTCAGTCTTAACTACAAAAGACAACAGATAAGCTGGGTGGTGGTGGTGCATGCCTTTAATCCCAGCAGTGGGGAGGCAGAGACAGGCAGATCTCTGTGAGTTCGAAGCCAGCCTGGTCCAGAAAGGCTGAGATACAGGGGGCATATCTCAATCAGGAACAAGACAAGGATGTTTACTCTCTCCATTTCTATTCAATACAGAACTTGAAGTCTTAGCCTGAGCAATAAGACAACTGAAGGAGATCAAGAGGATACTAATAGGAAAGGAAGAAGTCAAAGTAACTTTATTTGCAGAACAGACACACACACACACACACACACACACACACACACACACACACACACACACACACACACAATCCAGGATAGCTAAAACAATCATGAATAATAATAGAGCATCCCTGATCTTAAGTGGTACTACAGAGCTTTAGTAATAAAAAACAGCTTAGTATAGGCATAAAAGCAGACAGGTTGATCAACAGAATAGAATTGAGGACCCAGACATAAGTCTGCTCACCTATGGACACCTGATTTTTGACAAAGAAGCCAGAAATGCACACTGGGAGTGTGGTTTGGGGGCAGCATCTTTAACAAATAGGGCTAGTCCAATTAAATAGCTGTACACAGAGGAATGAAATTGATCCATATTTATTACCCTGTATAAAACAAAACTCAGATGTGATGGTGATAGTTACTATGACCATGGCATCACCCCAACATGTACCCCAAGTCTACAAATGCAGGAAGGCAGGCTGGGAACCCCAGATTTCAGAACATATTAAGTGTATTAAGTTTAGAGGCACTTGGGTGACAGTACTGAACTCTAGATTCACATTCTTCCTCTGACAGTTTCTTTTTCTCCTTTCTTCCTTTCTTCTTTCTCTTCTTCTCCTCCTCCTTCCTTCCTTTTCTTCCCCTCCTCTTTTCTCCCTTCTTCTTTATCATCATCATCCATCAATTTCCAGATGCTTTAAAAATAGTAATGAAGAGATCTTGAGTTCTAGCTTTGGACTGGGGTGTTGTTTGGTCAGAGACATCCAGTGACCCTCAATTGCACTGTCTTGCCAGGGACAGGCACTGCTACTGAATAGGAGGGCCCAGCACTGCCCTTGGAGGACAGCACTTTCCACTGGAGCACACTGGATTGTAAACTGTGAGGCCAGAGTGATGGGGTTGGTGAAGACAGCTATCTCCCAGGCGGCTAGTTCAAGAATGCTGACACTTGGCTCCCTGTCAGTGAAAATAGAATGTATGCACAAAGCTTTTACCAGCATTGTGAGGACCAGAAGCACAAAATGAGAGATGGGACCTGCAACACGTCACAGCTAGTCATTCCTGTAGCCACTGCATCTTTTCTATGCTCAGTGACTACAGCTGGTCAAGGTTGGACCACAGGAGCCACGGAGGCTCTGCCACTACTGTATCCTGAAGAATCCACCTACAAAGGATATTTCTCTACAAAATCCTGCTCCTGAGCTTTCCTCCTGACACCAGGGTGGATTATGGGACAGCTTTCTCCACCAACTTTCTGTTTCTACATTTCAAATTTTCAATGTAGGAATTAGTTGGGTTTTGCTGGCACTGGGCTCAAACCAGGGGTCTTGTACATGTTAGGCAAGAGCTCCATCCAAGTTACACCCTCTTGGCCCATTTTATTATGCTGAAAAGATATAATAGCCATTTCTACTTTAGGGGAAAAATGTTAAATTTCCATCAATCTTATTTTCATTTTAATCCTTGGATGGACTCCTTTACATTTGTTTATTCATCTATTTGAATGGAAGAAAGGCAATGCTGGGATTTCTCAGTGTTACTTATCCTTCTCACATTCTATCCTGTAATTTCAGTTGTTGTCATTGTCTTCACACAAAGGACAAGAGCAAACAGCAGACATCTCGCCATAGAATGACCCCGAACAATGGTGCCCCCGCCCGGCCCAAACCCAGTTCCTACTCCACCAGTCCCAAACCAGTTTGCATATACACCCTGGGAGGGAAAAAGAACCAGCAGGCCACTCAACTTTGTGTGTGTGCTCCAAAGAAAGACAGAATTGTGTTGTATGCAAATAAACCTTTCATAACTCAGGAACTTTCAGTACACTGGGGAATTTGACTTTGGAAATCCCTTTTTGCTTTATTTCATTTGTGCTGGAGATTAAACCTAGGGCCCTGTGGGTACCAGGAAGGTGATCTACCATGCCAGCCCCCTGACATGGGTATTTAAAGGCCCCAATCTCCCCATATCTTTTAATTAGGTAATGTTTTTCTACTTAAATAAAATGGTTGGATTTAGTCTACCCTAAATTTCCTTAAAGTGAAAGTCACCTTTATTAGTCCCAGTTCCATATTCAATTAGCACAATAGTTTAGAGATCTATTTTATGACATGCCAATTTCAAAATGCCATTAAAATTGAAATTACCATTAATTAATTAATTGATTTTTTCATTTATTTTTTACATTCCACCATTAATACAAAGGTAATCCCATCATAACTCTTCACCTTATCAAGAATATCAGAAATGGGAAGATGCTGAAATTCAGCCTGAGGCCTAAGGAAGGAAGCCTTTCAGGGAAGCTTGCTAAATCCTCCCTGCAGTGAGCAACAGCATTCTTCACCTTGCTTGGTACACAGAAGCTCCTGGCGTGGACTATGACGTCCTGTAGAGTGCGCTAGAGACCACAGCATGCAGGAATGCCCAAGGACTGGCCATCTAACCGTGTCATCATGCTGAGTCACAACACATGAATGTTGGCACTGAGATACAGATACTGAGAGGAAGACCTGGACCTTTGGTGAAGGATTATGTCATTGGCCTATCTCTGGTAACACTTTCCACTCTTCATGGTGTCCTGGTTTGGATGACAAATTATATACCATTAGGCCCTGGTCTTGGTTTTTCCACTGTTTTCTATCCCACTCTTTCAAGATAAGGATCCCAAAGTATATCCTTGCTGATTACTGCATGTGTTGCAGGGAGTCAAAGCCCATCAGTCAACGGATTAGGGCAGTGACTTCAACAAAGGCCCCTCAGCAGTCCTGCATGCCAGGCAGCCTTCAGCAGAGGGGTTCTGACCAAGACAAGGCAGTAGGGTTCCCACTACCTCATGTCTCCACTGCTAGAATCCTATTATTCTCTGTCCCTCTGAAGAAGTCCTCACTAGTCAGACAGCATGAACCGGCCATGCAGACAGAGCAAGCCACAGGCAACTCGTGGATGAAAAGATGCAGCTTTATCCTCAGGCTTCACGGAAAGTTTCTGTAAAGGGAACTGTTTTCCAGCCATAAAAGATTCCTGACTCTTCGAACATCTAAAAAGTTATTTATTTATTCATTTATTTGTACAATTACATAAATACTTTCATGTCTACATGTGAGCATGATGCCTCTGTTCTTAGGTTTTAAAAAAATCAATACAATTAGAGTCTTTAGAAAATGATTACCTTATTCCAAAGTAAGAAAAATTCCAAAATGAAGCTATAGACAGAATGGGTGGACACAGTGGGAAGAGGATCCTGGAGAAGGGGGTGGAGGGGCTGGAAACAAAGAACACAAAAAATCCCTGTACTTGGGATTTTAGAAGATAAACACAGCAGAAACTACGAATGTGCAAAACGGACACTAACCATCCAGAGTGAAGGTTAGTAACCCCACTGCATTCTAAGTTGATACAACTAATATACCTCCTGGCACATCTGCTCCTCCAGAGATGAGGACCTTTGTCTAGTTTACTCTGACCAAGCAAATTGATAGTTAAGATGGCAGCAGAAAAGCCTTCAGGCCCAACTAACTGCACACTGGCTGTAAGTTCTTGGGAAGACACTAAGCCCCTTTGAATCTGTTTCTTAGTTTTTAAACTCTACTACTTTGTTATTTGCGAAGGAGGGGGGTGGTTGTTAATCTACAAAAAGTACTAACTGCCCCTGGCAATAAGTGACATTCAATAAAGGAAATATTTTTTTGTGTGTCACAAGTGAGAGTAATCTGATTCTGCCAGTCTGTTCCAGGTAGTTCAGCCATCAGTTAAGCTGGAACCATTCCTGCCCTCTGATGCCACCTGCTCACCAATAGTCACTGATGACAAACACACTTTTTACTGGGAAGCTGTGGATATCCCTCTATTAGATATCCCCTCAGCAGCAGACAGCTCTCAAGAGAACTTCACTATCTTCTGATGGCACACACCCTAGGCATTTGTGACAAACTCCACTGGACCCCACTAGGTGGCAGGAAGGTTCCCTTATACATGCATACCCCAAGGGGCACTGCTTTAAGCACCACAGGTCGAGGCAGGGCCATATAGGGTATGCTGGGTGGCAAGGAACCCACAGGAAAATGTACTCTGGCTTCCCTCCAGCTGTTTGGGAGCAGCAGGTGCAAATCTGCAAAAGTGGCTCCAAGCAGAAACAGAACTCTCTGTCTCTGTAAAGAGGGACACCAGGAAGCTTTTGGGTTGGGGTGCAAATCAGGGAGCCACCTTTGGGCAGCAAATGCAAGAACCAGAGAGTATGGCCCACTACAGGAAATCTGTCCTCAGAAGATAGAGGGCAAGCACATCAAGGATGCCAGCTACACAAGGCAGAAAACAACAGGCACATCTGAGGTACCTATAGGCTCACATCGTCCATGTGTGCCACGTAACTCCAAGCTTTCTAGGAGCTCTTGGTATGGGGAAGATCTGGATGGAGCTCTCTGTGTGGAAAAGCACTGGATGGTATGTCTCCAGGGGGCTTGGCTTGGCTAGGCTTTTGATGGTTCCTCGTTTCACACAGTCATGAAAATATAGTAGGCAGAGCTCTATGAAGAGCGCTGGCTTCCTCTCCAGTACTATAATCCAAACAGGGTTTGAGCTTGCTCACGTGGAAAACAGGGAGAACAGTGCACCTTACCCATCTTAGCAGGCTTCTGAGAGAGCAGTCCTACCCAGTCTCTGCAGACATACCAGGTAAGTTCCCACGTACTGCAGGAAGGCTAGCAGGACGTTCAGGGCTCGTGATAAGTTTCACTCTCCACAATCCTCTTGTTGGAGCTGCATCTGCTGGCTTAACCATATTGAGTGGATGCAGGCTCACCTAGAAAGAGCACCTTGGCCTGCCTAAGGCTGCCACTGGAGCTCTCAGATGCACTGCTCTTCATCCCTGTCACTCAGAAGCAGAGACCATTTGTCCCCATTGTCATCTGCTGTGCCACCATGCCGAGACAGTCTGTCTGATGTCAGGGAGGACAGAGACACTTGGCTCACAAAGCTGACCTGGTCCCACGACGTGGCCCTAGGAGAATCCCACCGACGATCATCCATACCAACGTGCACACTAACCTGGGATGCACTCAGGGGCTTCATGCGGCCATGGGCCTGTGCCTCATATCTCTCCAGGTCAGGCTTTCGATAGCTGGAAGGCAAGAATCCCAGGGTACTTGAATCAATCACTCAGGACATAAGCCTCTTTTTCTCAGGTAGAATCTACATTTTACAGTAATACTTAGCAAAATTTCAAGAGTTTTGAAGGGAACAAACCCTGAATTCCCATGTTTCTGGTCCAGAAACTTTCTTTGTAAATATCCTCACATAGTAGGCTGTCATTCACTCTTGTTAAATGAATGAATGAGTGAATGAATAAGTAAGTCAGTGTTTTACTTTTTTGGCAGTGCTAGGGACTGAACCCAGGGTCTCCCATATGCTAGACAGGTGCTCCACTAGTGAGTGGTATCCCTAGTCCCTGAGCACCTTTGTTAAGGAGAAAAAAAAAAATGCTAATACACAGGGATCATGTGCTTACATGTGTTCATATAAATAGCTCCTGAGCATATGAGAAAGGCCAAGCCTATGGCAACTGGTAAATGGGCAGTTTCTTGTCTAGGGTGCTGAAAAGTCATTACAGAAACCCACTCAGATCCTTTGTGTTGCCCCCAGATAAATAATGGGGAACAAGCACCAGGAAGCATGCTGGCGTGCCCCCAATTGCTGTGAACATATACAGTGGAGCCTGCAGGGACCCCAGTAGGTGCTCCAGGCCCAGGACTCACCACTTGAGCTGAAGAGAGGAGAGCACCACAGACACAGAGGAAGCTGCCATGGCCGCTGAGCCCATCCATGGCTGCAGCACGATGCCAATGGGCATGAAGACACCTGCACAAAAATAAGTAAATAAATAAATAAATAAATAATAAAAGTCAAGTGTCACCTAACAGCCAGAGAACACTGAGAGCCTTCCTCAAGAACTTAAGAGATACGATGACCACCAGCTTCCAAGGTCAGACAGTCTTCCAAAGTTTGCAGACGATGTTGTAAAGGGAAGATGAGTCTCTCTTGTATCCTGATTAGAACTATATATTGGCAGCACCACCCAGCTCAGGGGTTGGGAACCACAGGGACTAAACACTGTGGATGGTCATAGTCCTTGTCTATAAAGATAACAATCTGGTCTCTAGGGAGGTCTGGAAGCCAGGTCCTTAGACTCCCTCACAGGAGTCTAAGAAGGGAATGAAGTTCCTGAGTCAGCGCTGGAGACAAAAAGACACTTGTCTGGCTTCTAGGCCTGAGAGGCTAAGGCAGACTGGATAATTTCTATTATGGAAGTCACCACTAGCCACTTAGACACAAAAGAGAAACTGAGGCAGGAAAGCTGTGCTTAAGAACTTTAGAACAGAAGACTGAATCGGTCCCTGAGGGCCCTGGGATCCTGACACTGCTGAGTTTGCTGGGCTATTCCGGCCCCCACAGAGTGCAGAGTCCAGAGGTGAGCTGATTCGGCCCCTAACTTGGGCCCAACTTCTGCCTGCCTGCCCTGGCAAATCCCGCCCCGGGATCTGCAGGCAGACTGAATCGGTCCCTGAGGGCCCTGGGATCCTGACACTTCTGAGTTCGCTGGGATATTCTGGCCCCCACAGAGTGCAGAGAGTGCAGAGGGGAGCTGCTTCAGCCTTTGCCTTGGGCCCAACTTCCATCTGCCTACCCTTGCAAACCCTACCCAGGGATCTTCGACAGGACGACTCAACCCATGAGGACCAAGCAATCCAGAGTCTGCTGACATCTCTGCACCAGTGCTGCCCTCACCCACCTGGAGAGCGAGTGCCTCAGACCTGCCTGCACCCAACTTGAAACCCATCAGAGTATCAAAGTCAATTGCACACACCTGAAGAGAACACCAGACCCATACACTCCAGGAAAGGAAGTGACAACAACTGTACCCACTGGAACAAGAGATGGGAAGATGACAATATAAGAACACATCCAACAACAGGAAAATCAATATGACACCACCAGAGTCTAGGGACTCTACACCAGCAAGACATGAACATCCCAACACAGAAGAAGCAGAAGAGAACAACCTTAAAAACAACTTCATGGAGATGATAGAGAACCTAAATGAGGAAATCAGAAAATCCTTCAGAGAAATGGAAGAAAAGACAAACCAAAAGATGCAAGAAATCAAGGAAAGCCAAAAAAGCCAAGAAAATACAATTAAATAGCTGAAGGAAACAGTTCAGGACCTGAAAACTGAATTAGGGACAATAAAGAAAACACAAACTGAGGGAATGCTGGAAATGGAAAAGCTTAGTAAACAATCAGGATCCACAGATGCAAGCATAACCAATAGAATACAAGAGATGGAAGACAGAATCTCAGATGCTGAAGACAAACTAGAGGAAATAAACTCGTCAAGCAAAGAAAATCTGAAGTCTAACAAATCCACAACACAAAATATTCAGGAAATTTGGGACACCGTGAAAAGACCAAACCTAAGGATAATAAGTATAGAAGAAGGTGAAGAAACCCAACTCAAAGGTGCAGAAAACATATTCAACAAAATCATAGAAGAAAACTTTCCCAACCTAAAGAAAGACATGCCAATGAAAGTACAAGAAGCCTACAGAACGCCAAATAGAGTGGACCACAAAAGAAAGTCCCCTCGTCACATAATAATTAAAACACCAAATGTACAGAATAAAGAAAAAATATTAAGAGCAGCAAGGGAAAAAGGCCAAGTAACATATAAAGGCAAACCTATCAGAATTACACCAGACTCCTCCATGGAAACTCTGAAACCTAGAAGGACCTGGATAGATATTCTACCAACTCTGAGAGAACATGGATGCCAGCCCAGACTACTATACCCAGCAAAGCTTTCAATCTCTATAAATGGAGAAAACAAGATATTACACGACAAAACCAGATTTAAACAACATGTAACCACTAACCCAGCCCTACAGAAAGTACTGGAAGGAAAACTCCAACCTAAGGAAATTAACTACACTCGCATAAACATAGGCACTAGATAATCCCACTCTACAAAAACACAAAATAAAAGGCAGGATAAATCCGCATACAATACCAGTACCAAAAACAAACAAGAATAAACACTGAATGGAACTTAATTTCACTCAATATTAATGGTCTTAACTCGCCTATAAAAAGACACAGGTTAACAAGATACGAAGACAGAATCCATCCTTCTGTTGCATACAAGAAACACACCTCGAATTCAAAGACAGACATTACCTCAGAGTAAAGAGTTGGGATAAGATACTCTAATCAAATGGACCCAAGAAACGAGCTGGGGTAGCTATCCTTGTATCTAACAAGATAGACTTCAAACTAAAATCAATCAAAAGAGATGAAGAAGGTCATTTCATATTCATCACAGGAAAAAATCCATCAGGAAGAAGTCTCAATTCTAAACATCTATGCCCCAAATACAAAGGCACCAACATTCGTAAAAGAAGCATTATTAAAACTCAAATCACAAATAAGGTCTCACACAGTTATAGTGGGAGACTTCAACACCCCACTCTCACCACTGGACAGGACCACCAGACAGAAACCTAACAAAGAGACAAAGGAACTAACAGAAATTATGACCCAAATGGGATTAACAGACATTTATAGAACTTTCTATCCAAACACAAAAGAATATACTTTCTTTTCAGCATCACATGGAACCGTCTCAAAAATCGACCACATTCTCAGCAACATAGCAAACCTCAACAGGTACAAAAAAATTGGAATAATCCCCTGTGTCTTATCAGACCACCATGCTTTAAAGATAGAAATCAAAAACAAATCAACATGCAAAAAAACTACCAACTCATGGAAATTAAACAACACACATTTGCAACATTCCTGGGTCAAGGAAGAAATAAATAGAGAAATTAAAGACTTCCTAGAATTCAATGAAAATGTTGACACAACATAACCAAACTATTGGGACACTTTGAAAGCAGTACTAAGAGGAAAGTTCATAGCTCTAAGTGCTCACATGAAGAAAGTAGAGAATAGCCACACCAGAGATCTGACATCACAGCTGAAAGCTCTAGAAAAAATGGAAGCAAATTCACCCCGGAGGAGCAGACACCAGGAAATAATCAAACTGAGGGCAGAAATCAATAAAGTTGAAACAAAGAAAACAATTCAAAGAATCAATATAAAAAAGAGTTGGTTCTTTGTCTATTCAACAAAATAGACAAACCGTTATCCAAATTAACCAAAAGACAGAGAGAGATCATGCAAATTAACAAAATCAGAAATGAAAAGGGGGACATAACAACGAACACTGAAGAAATTCAGAGAATCTTCAGGTCATACTTTGAAAACCTGTACTCCACAAAATTGGAAAATTTAAAGGAAATGGACAATTTTCTGGACAGTTATCACTTACCAAAATTGAATAAAGAACAGATAAGCAACTAAAACAGACCTATAAACTCTAAGGAAATAGAAACGGTCATCAAAAGTCTCCCAACCAAAAAAGCCCGGGGCCAGATGGATTCACTGCAGAATTCTACCAGAAATTCAAAGAAGTGCTAATACCAATACTCCTCAAATTGTTCCACAAAATAGAAGCAGAAGGGACATTGCCAAACTCTTTTTACAAGGCTACAATAACCTTGATACCCAAGCCACACAAAGAAACAACTAAGAAAGAGAACTACAGACCAATATCCCTCATGAACATTGATGCAAAAATTCTCAATAAAATCCTAACAAATTGAATACAAGATCATATCAGAGAAATCATCCACCATGATCAAGTAGGCTTCATCCCAGGGATGCAAGGATGGTTCAACATATGAAAATCCATCAATATAATCCACCATATAAACAGACTGAGAAAAAAACCACATGATCATCTCACTAGATGCCAAAATAGCCTTTGACAAAATCCAACACCCCTTCATGATAAAGGTCTTGGAGAAATCAGGGATAAGAGGAACATACCTCAACATAATAAAAGCAATATACAGCAAGCCAACAGCCAACATCAAATTAAATGGAAACTCGATCCAATTCCTCTAAAATCGGGGACAAGACAAGACTGTCCACTCTCTCCATACCTCTTCAATATTGTCCTTGAAGTCCTAGCTAGAGAAATAAGACAACAAAAGGAGATCAAGGGAATACAAATCGGAAAGGAAGAAGTCAAACTCTCACTATTTGCAGATTGCAGTCTACATTAGTGACCCGAAAAACTCTACCAGGGAACTCCTACAGCTGATAAACACCTTCAGCAAAATGGCAGGATACAAGATTAATGCAAAAAAATCCGTAGCTCTACTATACACCGATGACACATTGGTGGAGAAAGAAATCGAGAAACATCACCCTTTACAATTGCCACAAACAACATAAAATACCTTGGGGCAACACTAACCAAAAATGTGAAAGACCTGTACCATAAGAATTTTGAGTCTCTAAAGAAAGATATTAAAGAAGATACCAGAAAATGGAAAGATCTCCCATGCTCTTGGATAGGTAGGATCAACATAGTAAAAATGGCAATCTTGCCAAAAGCAATCTACAGATTCAATGCAATCCCCATCAAAATCCCAACACAATTCTTCACAGACCTTGAAAGAACAATTCTCAACTTAAATGGAGAAACAAAAGACCCAGGATAGCCAAAACATCCCTATAAAATAAAAGAACTTCTGGAGGCATCACCATCCCTGACTTCAAGCTCTATTACAGAGCTATAATCCTGAAAACAGCTTGGTATTGGCACAAAAATAGACTGGTAGACCAATGGAATAGAAGTGAAAACCCTGATATTACCCCACACACCTATGAACACCTGATTTTTGACAAACAATCCAAATTTATACGATGGAACAAAGAGAACATCTTCAACAAATGGTGCTGGCATAACTGGTTGCAGACATGTAGAAGACTGCAGTTAGACCCAAGCCTATCGCCTTGCACAAAACTTAAGTCAAAATGGATCAAAGATCTCAACATAAATCCAGCTACACTGAACCTATTAGAAGACAAAGTGGGAAATACCCTTGAATTAATCAGTACAGGAGACCGCTTCCTGAACATTACACCAGTAGCACAGACACTGAGGTCAACAATTGATAAATGGGACCTCCTGAAACTGAGAAGCTTCTGTAAGGCAAAGGAGACAGTCAGCAAGACAAAACGGCAGCCCACAGACTAGGAAAAGATATTCACCAACCCCACATCTGACAGAGGGCTGATTTCCAAAATATACAAAGAACTCAAGAAACTAGTCTCTAAAACACCAAACAATCCAATTAAAAAGTGGGATACAGAATTAAATAGACAATTCTCAATAGAGGAAAATAAAATGGCTGAAAACACATAAAGTGCTCAACATTCTTAGCCATCAGGGAAATGCAAATCAAAACAACTTTGAGATACCATCTTACTCCTGTCAAAATGGCCAAAATCAAAAACACCAATGACAGTTCATGTTGGAGAGGATGTGGAGAAAGGGGAACCTTCTCCACTGCTGGTGGGAGTGCCAACTTGTACAGCCACTTTGGAAATCAGTATGGCGACTCCTCAAAAAAATGGGAATCAGTCTACCACAAGATCCAGCAATTCCACTCTTAGGCATATACCCAAAAGAAGCACATTCATACAACAAGGACATATGTTAACGATGTTCATAGCAGCACTATTTGTAATAGCTAGAAACTGGATGCAGCCTAGATGCCCCTCAACCAAAGAATGGATAAAGAAAATGTGGTACATTTACACAATGGAGTACTACTGAGCGGAAAAACAATGGAATCTTGAAATTTGCAGGAAAATGGATGGATCTAGAAGAAACCATTCTGAGCAAGGTAGCCCAATCGCAAAAAGACAAACACGGTATGTACTCACTCATATGCGGATTTTAGACATAGAGTAAAGGATTAACAGCCTACAATCCACACTGCCAAAGAAGCTAAAAAACATGGAGGTCCCTAAGAGAGACATACATGGTCCCCTGGAGAAGGGGAGAGGTTCAAGATCTGCTGAGCAAATTGGGAGCACGGGAAGAGGGGGGAGGGAGCTAGGAGAATGAGAAGGGGAGAGGAAGAGGGATGCTGAGGACATGAGGGAGCAGAAAATATGAGTCAGGGGAAGAATACATGATAACAAGAATGGAGATATCATAATAGAGGGAGACATTTTTGGTTTACAGAGAAATCAGGCACTAAGGAAATGTTTGGAGATCTACAAAGATGACACTAGCTAACTCTCTCAGCAACGGAGGAGAGGCTACCTTAAATGCCCTCCCCTGATTATGAGATTGATGACTGACTTATATGCCTTCATCCAGCAGCTGGTGGAAGCAGAAGCAGATACCCATAACTAATCACCGATCTGAAGTGGAACCCAGATGCAGAGAAGGACCAGTGAAGAGTGCAGAGGTCCAGACCACGCTGGTGAAACACACAGAAACAGCTGACCTGAACATCCGGGAACTCTTGCTCCCCAGTCTGATAGCTGGAATACCAGCATGGGACTGATCCAGACCCAGGAACATGGGTTTCTGTGAGGAAACCTCAGAAATCTATGGAACCTCCTGTAGAAGCCCATATTTATCCCTAGCATAGGTGTGGACTTTGGGAGCCCAGTCCATATAGAGGAAAACTCCCTGAGCCAAGACACACGGGGGGTGGGCCTAGGCCCTACCCCAAAGGAAACAAAAGACTCTGATGACACCCTATGGAAGGCCTCACCATCTAGGGGGAGCAGAAAAGATATGTGATAGATAGGGTTTTAGTTGGGGGGGGTAGGGGAGGACGGGTGGCAGAAGAGAAATGGGATTGTCATGTAAAACAATACTGTTTCTAATTCAAATAAAAAAAAGTTGGGGGGAAAAAAAGGAACTTAAGGACAGGGGCTAACAAAGATGGTTTAGTGGGTGAAGGAACTTACTGCCAAGCCTAATGACCTGAGTTTGTTCTACGGACCACATAATGGAATGAGAGAGCTGATCCTGGCAAGGAGTCCTCTGACCTCAATACCCATGTGTACACATGCATGTGTACACATACAGGCATTCATACACGCATGCATTCACACATACACACACATACACACACACACACACACACACACACACACACACACACACACACACACACACACACGCATAATACACACACAAATATACATATAAGTGAACATACAGATAACTTTCGGACCTTTTCAGCCTACGAAGCCTCACAGAAGTGTCTGGAATGTTCCCTTGCCTGGTTCCATTACTATTATCATTGTCATTATTATTATTATTATTATTATTATTATTATTTATTATTATTGGTGGGAGGAGAGGAAAGGCAGTTCCAAAGCAGAAATACCTTTTCTTTCCAGGTCATTTGTGGGAATTAGACTAGAGTCTGGGCAGGATTCATTTTTAAGATAGGTTCTGAGACAACAGTCACTGTGTCTGGCACAGCAGGTACCTCAGAACACTCCGAGAAGCTTATTCCTCAGACCACATGTCTTAATAAAGCTTCAGGGAACAGGGTCACCTTAAATGAATGGCCAAGCCTCTTGATTTCCTATAGAGGGCCAGAGGGAATGAGGCTGCAAGTATGCCCTCTCAGGGCTTCCCACACTGTATCTGGCTGGTCATTGTAAGCGATGGAGAGAGACCAAAGGTAACACAACAGGTGACAGCTGCCCCTACCTACCTGCGGCAATAGGTATTCCAACCATGTTATAAATCAATGCCAGCACCAGATTGACGCGGATCCTCCTGACAGTCCTCTTGGAGAGATGAATGCTGGCCACCACATCCAGTAAGTCATTCTACAGGAGAGGAGCATACTTGAATAAGGGACTCCTGCCAACCCCAGCCCCTCCTGTGACCTGGGCACAGCCGAGCTCACTCTGATAAGAACTACGTCTGCTGCTTCAATGGCAACATCTGTGCCAGTCCCAATAGCAATTCCCACATCAGCCTGGGCCAAGGCTGGGGAGTCGTTCACTCCATCGCCCACCATGGCTACTTTCTTTCCTTCGTTCTGGAGTTCCTGGACCTTGGCTACCTTGTGAGAAGGCAGTACCTCAGCAAAGACTTTGTTGATGCCGACCTGAAAGGAAGGAAGGAAATCAATGCCTTAATGTATGTGAGAGTTAACAGAAGCAGAGACCCAAGGCAGCAATTAAGTTTTCACGGCTTTTCGTATGTCTGCCTGGTTTAGGCAGGGGTGGAAGTAAAATGTTCAGGCATTCACACCAGAGCCATGGTTTACTGGGATAGGCAGCCATTCATCGATTCTGTCCTCATGCCCAAGCTCAGAACTAAATAGGTCAGGATGAAGTGATTCACCTTAGTCCATCAGGAAGTTGAACCAAAAAAGCAATACGATGCTCAAATATTGTTGTTGTTTGTTTATTTTGGCTTGGTTTTGAGACAAGGTCTCAATGTAGCTGTGGCTGCCTGAAATTTGCTCTATAGACCAAGCTAAACTCAAACTCACAGAGGTTCACCTGCCTCTGCCTCAGAGTGCTGGAATTAAAAGTGTGCTTTTACACCGGATGCTTAGATCCCTTTTTTTCCAGTTTTTCGAGACAGGGTTTCTCTGTGTAGCTTTGGAAGCCTGTCCTGAAACTCGATCTGTAGATCAGGCTGGCCTCAAACTCCATGAATCTGGCCTCTGCCTCCCAAGTGCTAGAATTAAAGGCGTGTACCACCACCACCCAGCTATATATATATATATGTATATATATATACATATATATATATATATATATATTGCATCAGTGGGCTTGTTTGTAATTTTCAAGGACAGAGAATATCTGGCCATTGTCATACCTGAGTGGCAATGGCTCTGGCTGTCTTTCGGTTGTCTCCTGTGATCAGAGCCACATCCACACCCATGCTTTTCAATGTGTATATAGCCAGGGCAGCCTCTGGTTTAACAGCATCTGCGATGGCGATCATCCCACAGAGCACACCTGAAATGAAACATCTGCAATCAGCAACAGCACACCAGGCATCCCCGTACATGAGTGCTAAGACATCTAGAGCCATGAAGAACCACGCCCATCCTTGAATGCTAAGACACCTATGGTCATGAGAAACTGTGCCCATCATGAGTGCTAAGACATCCATGGTCATGAGGGAAGGAAAGATGATGTAATTATATTATAATCTCAAAAATAAAAGAAGTAATGGCCTCAAGAGAAGAGACCAAGTGAAAAGACAGCAAGACAACCTGGAAAAACACATCAAACTAACAGAAAGGGAAACTCAGTTTTTTTGTTGTTGTTTTTTTTTTTTTCAAAATAAGAAGACACAAGAAAAAGAAGAGAAGAGAAGAAGGGCAAGAAGGAAAGGAATGGGAGAGAATAGATGGGAGGGAGAGGGAGCGGGAGGGGAAGGAGCAGAGTAGGCCTCTTACAAAGCAAGGAAGGGTGATCTGTTTTTTTAATTTTAAATATTTTTATTTTAGAAGCACTCTTATTTACATATCAAT
Organism: Cricetulus griseus; assembly: GCF_003668045.3. Taxonomy (NCBI): domain Eukaryota; kingdom Metazoa; phylum Chordata; class Mammalia; order Rodentia; family Cricetidae; genus Cricetulus; species Cricetulus griseus. The sequence goes on along the minus strand of NW_023276807.1, from coordinate 61,653,738 downwards.
CCCCCCATTCCCTCAACCTCCCATCCTCCCATGCTCCCCACCATCCCCCCAACCCACTCCCCACCCACTCCCCATGGGTAGTGAGGCCCTCCATGGGGGACCATCAAAGTCCGGCACATCATTTGGGGAAGGGGCCAGGCCCTCCTTCCCATATCTGGGCTACAATAATATACCTCCATAGGGAATGGGCTCCCAAAGTCCATTTGTGCTCTAGGGATAAACACTAGCTCCACTGTTAGAGGTCCCAGAGACCGCCCTGACATCCTAGCTGGCACCCACATTCAGAGGGCTTGGTTCAGTCCAATGCTGGTTCCCCAGCTTTAGGACTAGGGTCTCCATGCTCTCACTAGGTCTGGTCAACTGTTTCTGCGGGTTTCTCCAGCACCGTCTTGGCTACTTTGCTCATCCCTCCTCCTTCTCCACAACTGGATTCCAGGAGTATGGCTCAGTGTTTAGCTGTGGGTGCCTGTTTCTGTGTTCTATGTGTTCTAATCTCAGGCAGAGATTACCATCAATGGCCACCAGGATGGCTGTCTGTCCTTTCATTTCATGATCTGTCATGGTATCACTGATCTCACTGGAGATGGTTAAACCATTGCGCCTCATCCATTCCCGGTTTCCAATCAGCACAGAGAAGGTCTGGGGGCCTGTACCTATTCAAAAGAAACTGGTTACTCCTGGACAGTCCAGCTTCACAATGAACTAAAACCCAGGGACATTTGACTATTCTGAAAACTATAACCTCTTGTGACACTCCTCTTGGAGGACCAGAAAGATAGATACACACACAGTATAAAGAACACCAATGCAGTTCTACATGTGTGGAAATGCTGTTGGCATATTAAACATCATGTAAAGTCCTTACATGCCATTAGAGGTACTTATTTAATTAATTAATGTGAGTGAGTCTTTTGCCAGAATATATGTATGTATATCAGCCTGATGCTCATGGAGGCAAGAGGGTATCAGATCCCCCCTGGAACTGGAGTTACATACAGGTGTTTGTGAGCCCCCATGTGAGTACTGGGAAGAGAACCTGGGTTGGTCGTCTGCAAGAGAAACAAGTATTCTTAACAGCCGAGCCATCTTTCTGGCCCCCAATTCTTTTTTTTATAGGGGTCAGAGGCAGGCATTTTAGGTCAAACCAAAGAATGTGTTGACTAGATTATTTTCTGGCAGGATTAGATGACCCAAAGTGAATCAACATAATCAGGTAAGAAGCTTGTTTCTATAATACATATACATACTATTTTTTGAGATAGTCTTATATTGATGAGGGGATATGAATATATATATATATATGTATATATATATATATGCATCTATATATGCATCTAACAAAACCAAATTACTGCTCTATGTCATAACAACCTAACAGAAATGCTTGCCTAGAAACCATGATGGTATAGACTGAAGCAGAATGAGTTAAAGTCTCACCTAGAGCCTCTTGATTTCTTCCTGCTTGATAAGGGCCCCTTCCCTCATCTTTGAAAGACCAACATTTACAAAGACCACCTAAAGAAGTGACCCTCGAAGCTCTCTGCACAAAAGCCACACTATAGGTCCTATGTGCTAAGAAAGGAATCCTTTTTGTTGCTGCTTGCAAATGTCTGCATACATTTATCACTGTCTGCAAAACACCTATCTGCAGAGATGTTTATTCCTGCAACTTCTGTTTCTATAAAGATGCCTGCGACAGAAATCCCTTTTGATGGGCATGGAGCTCAAAGATCACCCATTAATTTCCTGACTTATCAAGATGGTAACAAAGTGTGTGTGAGCCACCATGTGGTTGCTGGGAATTGAACTCAGGACCTCTGGAGAAGCAGCCAGTACTTTTAACCGCTGAGCCATCTTTCCAGCCCCGAAAGTGGTGGCTGGTGGTACAAACCTTTAATCCCAGCAATTGGAGCCGGGCATTGGTGACGCACGCCTTTAATCCCAGCACTCAGGAGGCAGAGGTAAGCGGACCTCTGTGAGTTCAAGACCAGCCTGGTCTACAAGAGCTAGTTCCAGGACAGCCTCCAAAGCCACAGAGAAACCCTATCTCGAAAAAAAAAAAAAAAAAAAAAAAAAAATCCCAGCAATTGGGTGGCAGAGGCAAGTGGATCTCTGAGTTCGAGGCCAACCTGGTCTACAAAGCAAATTCCAGGACAGCCAGAGCTATTACACAGAGAAGCCCTGTCTCAAAAAAGAAAAAGAAAGTGTATGGACACACACCACACATATGTACAAGTAGTGCTGGGCCTTTCCAAAGCATTACCTTGGGTTTCTGGCCACAAATAGTTTCTTTGATCTCTTTAAGTGCATGCTTGATCCTTGCTGGCTGAGATCTTCCATAACAATGTAGTCCAGGTTGGTCTTATGCTCCTGGTACTCTTGCCCCCATCTCCCACGTCCCATGACTGAAGACATGTAGCACACCCAGCCTCTATGATAAGCTCTAGAACCATGGCTCCAGAAAGTGCATGTGACTTTTTATCTGCCACCTTTTAATAGTACATAGCCCTGATGAGACACTACCCAGCTTCTGGACTCTCTAATGGAAAAGTCACCTTAGGGACTGGAACTATTAAAAGGCGGCACATGACATCTAATAACATTGCCTAAATATTTATCGTGTGGGGCATTCTAGCACTCTCTAGAGTGCTAGGCATTCTAGCACTCAGTTTAATGTAATGGCTGTAAAATGTCCTCAGGGAAAAAAGAAAAAGGCAGGCTAGGGAGGTGGCTCAGTGGTTAAGAGAGCTTGCTACACAAGCTTGAGAACCTGGGTTCTGATCCCCAGCACTTACACTAAAGCCTAGCTACGTGAGCAAGCCTGTAAACCCAGCTGTAGGGGAGGGAGCAGAGACAGGGAGAACAATGGCTTGCCAGTCTAGCCTGCAACAGTGAGCCCCACTGGCCTGTCAGCCTCATCCACAACAGGAAGCTCCAGGTTCAGCAAGAGCCTCTTCAAGGATAAAAGTGAAGAGTAATACCTAACATCCTCTCTGGCATCTGTAAGCACATGCATAAGCATGCCCCCCAAACTACCACACATATATGTGCATACATACATACACAATATGCACACAGGAACAAAAGAAGGAAGTTAGGAAGACAGACAGGCAGACAGGCAAGGTAGGATACAGGCAGTGCTTCATGCTTGCAACCCCCACACTCACAAGGTGAGGCAGGAAAATCCCAGAAGACCAGCCTGGGCTACGAAATGATAGTTTGTCTTTAAAAAAAAAAAAAGTAAAATGCAAGCAGCACCTGTGGCTGAGCAGTATCTTTTCTTGGTGTGAGCATACAGATCATTTCCCACTTCCCTGGTTTTCCATCAGCTCTGAAAACACCCCACACCACAGCAGAGATCACCCAGATGGGAAAGCGACAGGAAGAACCAGACACTGCCACCTGCCACATGGTAGCTATGAATCTAAGTCCTATGCTACTTTGGCCTTCCATAAGCATCAGAATCTGGAGGCATCCGGCCAGGGACAGTAGTGCACACCTATAGTCCCAGCTACCTGAAAGGCTGAGGTGGGAGGGTCGCTCGAGTGCACAAGCTGGAAACTAACATAGAAAAACCCACTGCAAAAACAAAAAGCAAAGCAAAACACAAAAGTTTTAGATATATCAAAGCATGCAAGAGAAAAAGCAGGCATTGCTGGGGTAGGCAAGGCATGGAGTGCCCAGCAATGCCCTGAGCAATGCCCTCTCTACAGGAGGGGAAGTCACAGGTGGGTCTGATAAGGGTTTGGCTTGCCTCTGCTGTCATCCAAGATGGGTTCAACCACCATCAGATCCAGGAGGGACAGAAGTGAGGAATACCTTTTCCTGTGAGAGAGTTGCCAACCCCGTTCAGGTGACCAGTTGTATCACTGTGAACCAAGATGCTTTCCACATTGCTAACTTTACAGCTAATTCCACAGCCTGGCACAGCCTGGAAGTCTGTGCAGTATCCAAGGGTCTCTGTTCCAAGTTCCTGTAGAAGAAGCAGGAGAGCAGGACAGAGACTGGGGTGAGGGCAGTGAGAAGAAAGAGGGAGGGAAGGAGGAAGGAAGGAGAAGTGAGGAAATGCACTAGGAGATCAGGAAACGTTCTCTCATCAGACTCAGTGTGGGTTCTCAGTCTGAACCAAATCCTCCAAGGAAAACGTCAATGGACCTCAGACCACACAGATGTTTCCATGCTGATAGTGATTACACTACAACAATGGCGAGTGACAAAGCCACTTGGAAGCTGCCAAACAGATCACTCCCCATGTGTGATACCCAGGGAAGGAATGAGAAGTGGCAGATGTCATCAGAACAACCAGCAAGTGGAAGTCTTCCTCCTGGCCCATTAGGGTAGATGTCAAACAGCAGTATGCTGATCCCCTCTGAGGGACAAGCACAGAATGAAATTTCTCAAATATTCTCCTTGTCTATATTTTCCTGAGGTACCCACATCACCCCATATATTGAAGATAAAATTTTGCTCAAGCCACTTATACAGTGTCAGCATAGTCCCCCGATGCACTCCACTGTCTTAGGGCAGAAGAAGGTGCTTCTCTAAACCCCCCAAATTCAGACTTTTCAACTCACCTGTGCTAGCTCCTCCCAGGTAATCCCATTGAATGCCTGTGTCCCCTCACCCTCGCTGTATAAAGAAGTTATTGAAGGACCCATCTCCCCTGCCTCAGACTTGGGTTCTCAGAAGGCAGAAGGGTCACGTCTCAGTCACTCTGTCCTGAGTCCAGGGTTATCCACTTGTTCCACAAATAACCATAATAGAGCCACTACAAAGCCCTGTCTGCAACAAGTGAAGACCTCCTCTGAGGCAGCTGAGCAGGCAAGTGGGTGGCAAGGTAGGGAGGACAAGGCTGAAGAGAGAGGGAAGGCAAGGCAATGCCAAGGCCAAGGTCTGCGTACCTCTTTGCAGTATTTAGTGACTGCCACGCCTAAGGGGTGCTCGCTGCTGGCCTCTGCAGTGCCCACCACAGCCAGAACCTTCCTGAGAGACAGTGTAACCATGTCCACAAGCAACAGGAACCGCATGACTCTGGGGACCCCGTGGGTAATGGTGCCAGTTTTGTCAAACATAACAGTCTTTATCTGCAAGAACAACTTCATGTCAGTACTTAACACCGAGGCAGCTTTCACAGTTTTAGCCAGGTCTTAAGGCAGAGCTTCTCCCAACCTGCCTTGGGCAGGGAACTACTGTTACCTTCACAACTCTGCAGGCAATAACTGCTGCTACCAAGAAACCATTAGCCATCTGCCAGTCTGTACAGCTTCATTGGACCTTACCTTTGACTAAATAGAGGGCAGTAGGTAGCTCTGTCCAGACCATGATCCAAGAGCAGCAGATACACTGTTTGGATTCCCAAGCTCAGTGGTGGCCTCTGCCTTCAACACTGTTAATTGACCTTCTCCCTCCAAAGATCCCCACCTCCCTAGTCCACCCTTACTGTGTATCCAGTCCGCCTTTCCCAGCATGCAACCTAGTGGCTCAAATGAGCAGCCTACTCTACCATGTGATCCTTCAAGGCTTTCATGACTCGGTCCCCTCAACACTTTCTCTGTCTCTGAGATTTTCTCCTAGCTGTTCATTAGACATCAAAAAGATGTCTCCAGGTGCTCTCAGGCTGAATGCTAGGGTCAGAATAGCAAAGGAAACTGCAGCAAATTTCATGGATCTTGTGAGCCACACAGATGCCTGATCCCCTAGGGTCCTCTTTACCTACCTACTATTTCACCTCTGAGACACCCCACTACCACTTTATCTGGCTAGCTCTTACTCAGCTTCCCAGACCACCAGCACTACCTAGGAACTCCTGCATAAGCCAGGTCCCAGCACAGTGTCCTTAAGGAGTTGTGGTCCTAACACTCATTATTGGGGATACACTGTAGCTCTCCAACCCCAAAATCACGCAACTCAGCAACTTTGCTAACAGCCGCAGGCTTTTGAGGTTACCCAACCTCCTCCTGGTGTAGTCAAGATCTTACGACTCACAGCCACCACTGGAGATGGGGTCAGTGACTGTCCATGAAGCAGCGAATTGTGTAACCATTAACTGCTGGTGATTTTGCTGCTACTCCCAGGAAGTCATATCTTCCTACCCCAGCCATCAACACTTATCCTTGGGCTTTCCTCTTTTTTTTTTTTTTTTTTTTTTTTTTTTTTGGTTTTTTGAGACAGGGTTTCTCTGTGGCTTTGGAGGCTGTCCTGGAACTAGCTCTTGTAGACCAGGCTGGTCTCGAACTCACAGAGATCCACCTGCCTGTCTCCCGAGTGCTGGGATTAAAGGCATGCGCCACCAACGCCCTGCTGAGCTTTCCTCTTAAGAAATCGTATAGAGATACTGTTTTTATAAGGACTCTGTAAAAACTATTACCCAAGTTCCCACAGAGAAGAGCCAGAACCTGACAGGTGCTCACCTTGTGTGCCATCTCCAGAGGCTTGCCTCCTTTGATTAGGACACCATTCTGGGCAGCCACCCCAGTGCCCACCATGACTGCTGTGGGTGTGGCCAGCCCCAAGGAGCAGGGGCAGGCAATGCACAGCACAGTGATAGACGTCTGGAAGGCAAAACGGATGATCACCTCTGTCTGCGAGATATGCTTGCTAGGGTTCTGCAGAGGAGAGAAACATCCGTTGGAGCACTCAGGGAGGAATCTCCCACTAAGACAGTCACAGTGGGGCAGGGGGAAGTGAGAACGAGGTGACTGTATTCTGTGCAGCTTCAGTATCAGAGTTGGCCGCACTTCCTACTTCCCACCTTCTTCCTACAATTTCCCTCAAAGAGGCAAGGTCGGACAGGAGGGAGTCATGTACCCCCTGACGGAGCACAAACTCAGGAGTTAGGCCACTCCTCTCTGCCTCAGTTTCCCCAGGAATAAAGTAGTATTGAAGTATCTCACAAAGTGCTTTGTGCTTATAAATGAGGCAATATGCACATACGCAGACATCTGCACAGGACAGCACTGGCATGGCACATTAGACATTACAACCACAGCATCGTCATCACTTTTGGCTTCATTACTATGAAAGCTTCAGTAGCTCTCCAAAGAATCTACATTTAGATGATACAAGGATATTTATAGTAGATAATATAATTATGCATAATATACTATAATATAATAGGAAAGCCTGGGAACAACCAAAAGGGAATTGGTCAGCTAAGTTATAGGCACAGTGGAGTACTGGGCAATTGTCAGGAAGATGATGCACAAGCTACATGTACTAATTGCAGAAAGGCACCAGTGGCACGGTGAAATTTAAAAGGCAACAAAAGGAAACGTGCTGTGGCTTTATTCACACTATTAAATTCTCTGTCTGGTGTATTAAATACAGAAAGTGGCAAAGGGCAGCACTGGGGGCACTTTCTAGTTAACAATTTTTATTCTTCTGTGCATGTTTCATTGCCCAAAGAAAACAAAATAAAGGTCTACTTTACAATGTAGTGGCACACAGGGAAATTGTTACTTGCTACCTGGGATCTTCATTCATCTTGCTGCATTTTCATAATGGCTATGGCTGTGGAACATTATTCTAAGAGCCACTACATTCACTAACTACAATAAAAAGTATGTTTTCTGAATTGAGATTACAAATCATAACTTCTTTTCATCCTTTATCCTTTCATTTTAGAAGACACAAGTCTAAAATAAGGTATATTGTAAGTCATTAAATTTTCATAGAAACCATTGTATTCACATAAAAGGGCATATTACTTAATAAATATGTGATTATTAAGAGATAAAGATAATGTGATTTTTTTACAGTCATTCTTATTAAGATGACACTTGGCATTTTAGTGGCACTGGATAAACTTCTGGAAACTAACATGACCCCACCCTACAAATGATATTCTTGCCTCAGTGATGACAGTATCTAAAAGAAACATTCAGTACTCCAGTTATTAGTACACACCCTGATTCTGAAAATAAAGACAAAAGAATCAAAGTAAGAGGGCAAAGCATGGAACAACAGAGAACCACATACTCCCAACTTCCCAAAAAGCAGAGCCCTTGACAGCCAGGGCACTGCCGCTGGCAACTCTAGGAACACATTCACAGGTCACTCTAGAGCACCAAGGGGCTTCTTAGATGCCACAAAGTACTCAACTGAGACTCTTTCAACTTAAAATACAAATACTGAGGGAGAAAGCAGCATCTTGGTAAGCAACATGCGCCATGTCTGGTATACCTTTACCTGCAGGCTCGGTCTTTAGTTCTTTACTACATAACTCTAAGCTAAAACAAGCCCTGGCATGAGATAAGATGAGATGATGCTCCACTCATTAGGCAGTTGGAGGCACTGGTGGGTCATTAGCTGTTCATTTCTGGCACTACTGGCCTCTTAATTGTGGGCCTCCATGTAGATGCATGTAGCACCTACTTCATAAAAACCACAGTGTCTTTAGATACTGCTAGGTGTCCTTGAGAATTAGTTCTTGTTTCTTAAGCACATACATTGTTTTGAGGACACACTGTACTTCCCAGTGGTTTTTGAAGTCTGATAAAACAATATTTCCTACGATGGTGTTCTTCACGTATTTCCTAAAATTAGAAAATGTGCATCACCTTACTCTGCTGCTAAATAAATGTTTAATTATCAAAAAGCTTTGTCTATCACTACATATATATACACTGAGAAGCATTATTGCTTGGGAAAGCAGGATACTGAAGCGGATATAGGTATCGAAAGATACACTTCCCCCTAAGATCTAACATAGTATTGTGCCATCTTAAATTGTGGTCTATTTTCTACATGTGCCTTATAAACTCAGTAATGGTCAACAAATTGCATATTGTAAATCCCTGAAGCATCCCAACTGGGAGCCAAATGATGTAATGATAACTACCTCTGAGTAGAAAACAAATGGCACTTGTGCATGTGGGCATCAGTGCCAATGATGGAACCCAGGGCCTTGCACGTGCTAGGTGAGTACTCTGCCGCTGAGCTAGATTCCTGACTTTCAGTGAGCATTATCAATAAAGACCTTCAGAAGTAGGCTCATTACCTTACTATGACTTAGAGTTTGCTGCCAAAAAGTAAAAGAAGCAAATAAAATATAATAAAGCCCAGGGAGTCCAAGACACAAAGGAATAAGATTAATGGCAGTAAGTTACTTGAAGCACGACAAATATCCTGTCCAAGGCATCCGACTTACAGGGAAGTATTTCTGAACAACACCAAAATCGACAAAACCGATGACAATCCATACCACCAATGTTAAGGTTGAAATGATGATGATAAATGGGACAAAATATCCACTAAACCGGTCAGCCAGCTGCTGAATGGGCGCCTATGGAAATAAAGCATTGAGACCACAGGATGTTATAACCTACAAAGACAGACAGGAGTAAGGTTTGGGTCCAAGCTCCCTCCATTACTGTGTTTAGGGAATCAATCTCTACTCAATAATTGACTGGTAGTGCTATGAAGCTTTAAAATCATTCCTCACATCTGCTTTGAGGCAAAGTATAATGTCATCCAGGTAGTCTAGAGCTGGCTGAGGCCAAGGATGAGCTTAAAGTCCTGACCTTCCAGCTTCCACCTCTGGACTAACTAGGGGTATAAGGACTGTGTGGCTCCACCACTCCATTTTAGTCAGTGCTGGAGATTGGATCCAGGGCCTCTGGTATACTAGGCTACCCACTGAGCTAAATCCCCTTGAGGTCATTTCTCAAAGGAGGGATTTCATAGCATGGTTTAAGTCTCATCATTACCTTTGACATCTGGGCCTCTTCCACCAATTTCACAATCTGAGCCAAAGTAGTGTCATTGCCCACATGGGTAGCTTTAATGAGCACAGAGCCATGAGCATTTATAGAGCCAGCAATCACTATGCTCCCAGGTTTCTTAGTGACAGGCATGGCCTCTCCTAGAGGAGAAGAGACAAATGTCAATCAGTCATTCAGCCCACTCAACATCACATGGGCCTATGACTACCATGACACCCACCAAAGGGAACATAAAACGGGCCACCTAACCTGTGATGAGGGACTCATCTGCCATGGTATTGCCTTCCAAGACTTTCCCATCCACTGGGAACTTGCCCCCAGGGACAACCTTGATAATATCACCTCGCTGCACCAGCTCCATGGGCACTTGCTCCTCTCTGCAATAGATGACACCCAGATAACATCCTCCTGATGTATAACCAGACCAGTTCCTAGACTGACTATTAGACCTTTACAGCAAGTCCTATGTGTGTGAGAATTCTAAATTAGCAGACACAACCAATCTTGCATCAAAAACATTCAGGAAAGGGAGTGGGATATAGTCTGTGGTTCAGCACTTGCTTAGCATGTAAGAGGTCCTAGGTCCCATCCCCAGAAAAAAACCCTCTCTCTCTCTCTCTCTCTCTCTCTCTCTCTCTCTCTCACACACACACACACACACACAGAGGAACCGGGAGATGACGACACACAACACAGACCTGTCTGTACTCAACATACACATATTTTTGCATTAGTGTTCTCTAAACAATACAGTATAAAACCTATTTACATAGTAATTGCATTGTAAATGTATCATGATTATTCTAAACATGATTTGAAGTATGTGGGGGGATATGAAATTCTATGCAAACACTATTCCATTTCAGAGGAAGGGCTTGAGCATGAAGTAACTTGGTTTCTGAGGATCCTAGAACCAAGTTTCATGGATGCCAGGGGGTGGCTATACTTGCTTCACACTGAGAGGGGCGTACACAGCTGAAACCAGAGGTCCACTGCCATGTTAAGGGTTAGAGACTTTACCCTAAGAAACCAGGGAGTTGCTGAAGGATTCTACTACACAGCAGTACAGACAGACTGGTACAATACAAACCTTTAGAAAGGTCACCAGTCTGAATGTGGAGAAGCACTAGCAGCCAATACAGGCATAGGGTGGTGCCTCAGGGTAATGACTATGGTGGCCTAAACAACATCATTTACTACAGGATGGACACTTGCTATGAACTACACAGATGATGTAAAAGGATCTCAAGATCTACTAATGGACACAACCCACCTGAGGATTAAGTTGTCCTCACCAAGGGTCACAACTGTGGCTTCTGTGGCTTGGAGTGACATGAGTTTTGCAAGGGCTTCTGAAGTTTTGCTCTAGGAAATAACCAGAATGTAAAATGAGAGCTGACTGTCCAAATCCAGGCTGACACTCACAAGCATGGTATCAAAGGTGGCTGGTGCAAAAAACATGGTCACACCACTAACCACTAAGGCAGCCATGCATGCCAGCACCACAAGGAAAGGCCAGGGCCAGTGCTGCCTAAGCAGATCTTGGGGTTCCATTTCAGATGAAAAGTATCCCAATCTGTCCAATGGCCATTGTCTTTCACCCTCAATATAATTTCCTTACCCTCATTTATAGGCTCCATGCCAATGCTGGGCTCAGTGCAGAGTGTTACACATCACCCAAGCCTGAGGTGAAGGTGTGTATTTCTACACTAACTACAATCCATTAGGCACTAAGAGACCATGTGAGCTCTGGCATAGAGTTCAGAGTTTGTTCCACTGCACAATTACCTGAACAAAGGTTTTACTAATTAGCCAGATTAGCTGGGATTTCAGAGGGAACAACCAACTGGGCGATTAGTGACTGCAGCCCCTAATTACATAGGGATTCAGATTCTTCTGTCATTCTCTATAACACGTGTAATTAGTGGTTCTCAACACATGCTGCCGATGGACTGAAACTCAGATTACCCAAAGGAATGGTTCTTTTCTTAACCTGTAGCTAGCTGTAGCTACCTTTGCCACGTGCTCCAGCCACCGCCCAAGGGCGATGAACACAAAGAGCATTGGGGGTGTATCAAAGAATGTCACAGGGCTCTTCTCAGCCTTCTCAGCGACTGCAACCACCAGGATGACCAGGGAGTAGGCATAGGCAATGGTTGTGGCCAGTACGATGAGCACGTCCATGTTGGCTGACTTGTGTCTCAAAGATTTGTAGGCTTGAACATAGAAGTACCACCCACCAAGGAACTGAAAGACAGGGAGGGTAAGGGTTAGACAAGGAAGAAGAGGGTCCAGGAGCCCTCAGAATGATGAGGGTTCTAGGATCCTGTACACATCTGTTCTTGGTGATTATTTGATACTGATGACACACACTCTGCCTCAACCTCCAGTGAAGCATACTTTCTTGTCAGAGTACTACTGGCCACAAAAGTAGACAAGCAAGAATATGAAACCTTTAAAATTCAGGCAGCCAAGCAAATGTCCATAACAAGAGAATGGTAACAACGACAATGATGATGGCTCATTTCTACTCTAAATGGTCTCTAGAGAGAAGGTAACCAATGGCATATATCTGTGGTTGAAATAAAAGAGCCAGCATCCATAGTGTCTAACACATCCCCACTTCCACTAACAAATATCTGTGCCTATATAGATGAACATGCATGCATACACATAAACATATAGGACTGGGCCAGAGGAGAGTGTATTTAGTCAGAATACCTTTCCCTTTGCTTCCGTGTTGCTGAAATTACTTACAATAAGTGCAAAGCTTGTATGCCATTAAAAAGAAGATATAGGAAAGTAATTTAGCCTACAAGTGGTTACCCCTAACTAGTCCTAGTTTTTATATGCCAAAATGTACACATGCAGGCATTCTCTATGCATAGATATGCCTGCATGCACAGCAGACATTCCAAAAAGCCTGTCTGAGTTAAATGACAATTTTTCCCCAGGGATGAAGGCCATGGCTTTGCCTTTTAGGATAGAACATTCCAAGGGAGCATGAGCTCCAGGGACATTCATCTAATAATTCTAAAAACAAAGGTAAACTAAATTAAACAATAAGCAAATCAGGGAAATAGGGGTTTGAAGAGTGACTGAGAGATCGCATACCTGCCTAGCACATACAAGGTTCTGAGTCTTGTCACCAGCAATACACACATACACACATACACATGCACGCACGCACGCACGCACGCACACATATGCATATACATCGGGAACATACAGGCTCACCAAGTTTACAAGTAGAGGATAGCTATTCTAACAAGTTTCAATCACATGCAATTACATGTGAAGTTGACAGTGAAACCAGACCTTTCTTGGTGCCCGCACTTTACACTGCCCCCCCTCTACACTGCCCTCCCTTCTGGTCATAAGACAGGAATAACAGTAGCAGCTACCCAGAGGGAAGGCAGCAAAGTTGCAATGAAGTGCCACTGGAACCAAGCTAAAGGGCTGCTGACACACTTGAAGAGCAGAGATCCTCTGGCCATGCCTGGGCACAAAGGGCAGAGGTTTGCCCAGCTTTCCAATACATACTTGCACAAAGGTACACAAGATGAAGAAGATGAGATTTAGAACTGACAGTCCTGGAATGATGTTGTGGTCCAGGACCATCGGCTCATGGGGCTTATTGCTGGGGATTAACATGTAGATCATCAAGCCCATGACAGGGATGCCAAACACCAGGCTACACAGGAAAGATTTTTTCCATCTAGAAGGCAAAATCAGCAACACAGACACATGAGAACCACTTGGCACTGGAATCAGGTTAGACTAAAACAAAAGTGAGGTTTCCACCCATGACACTATCATTAATCTAAAGGGCCAGGCATTGCAACAAAGACGTTTGGGCTTAGCTCTGCCTTTGCATAAACTGGTATGTGACCACCAATTTATAGGTGCGGCAATGGAGGTCCAGAAGATGAGAACTGGCTCCAAAGAGGTTACTATTCCTAGCCTACAGAAGCCTAGAGCTCTCTTTGTTGTCTTACAGAGAAATGGACAGAAATAGCATTTTATTAGTATAAGCTTATTTACACAACCAATTTTTAAACAACTATTTAAAATAAGAGTAAAAGATTACTGAAGCTGTCAATAAACACAAAAGTTTAGAACCAAGGATGACAGAAGACATCTGTGGCTTCATGTGAGCTACAACATGCATGATATTCCAAGCAGGAATTCACTGAAGGTACTTTTAAGTTCTGTACCCTAATGTAGATCTGCAATCCTACATGTGCAGGCTGCTGCCTGAGGCCATCCTAGAGGCAGACCCACTAGCCTCCCAAACTCTGGCCTGCCAGTCCCCTACACCCTAGGCAAGCGGACTGGACTAAGCTGCAGGTACTCCAAAAGCCCCAGAAGGACCTTCACTCCCTGCTGATTCTTTTAGCTTAACACACTTCTATGAGTTGCAAATCCTGGGTCACCTGCTTCCTGGACCTTCCAGAATCTGCCTAAGCCATTGATGTCATAGCTCGCTCACTCCTTCCCAACAAGGCAAGCAGCCACTCTAAGCCACTATGCTATATGCAACAGTAGCTTTCAAGTGTGCTGAAAGATAGGTCACCATCTGAAACTAATTTACCTGTATCTGTATCCTAAGCCATGCCACCTCCACCTCCACCCCCATTTTGTGCTAGAGATTCTGGGGCCTTGTGCATGCTAAGCCTACACTCTGTCACTGAGCTAAGTGTCCTTCCCTGCACTGGCTGTTTTCTTTCCACTTAGCTCTGAGGACTGTCTTCAGATCCTACTCTAGAACTTATGCAAATCAGGCGTAAATAGACTATAAAAGAAAAAGCCAACCTTCCCCTCCCTGTATCCCAGCTAAAGCACATCCAGCATGTCAGCTACAGGTGACTATTTAAAGTAATTTAAATTAATAAAACCAAATAAATAAATAAATAAATGTAAAAGCTTCAGTTCTATACTCATACTATTGCACTTAAAGTACACTACCAAGTAGGGCAGCACAGACACAGCTGCTGCCAACATCCAGAAACTTCTACAGATAGCGTGGTCCCAGATGATAACATGCCAAGAGTAAAAGGCAACGAACCCAGGTAGAAGGCAACACAGGAAGCTGGGGTGGCTGGGCCATAGTCAAGCATAACACATATGCATGAGCCAGAGTCAGTGGGCAGAGGAGGATAGAGACTTAGACAGAGCTACCGTTAACCCTCTATTTTCTACCTACTGTTTTATTTCCATCTTGTGGTCCAAGTGATGAGCGCTAGGATTTCTCTGGGCCAGGGAAGCATGAAAGCCGATTTCCTTGTGATTGAAAGAGTCAGGTAGGGAACAAGGGGGAAGGTACTGTTAAATATGCACAGGTAGAAAGCATTTCCAGCACTGGAACTTAAAATCTCCAAGTCCCTCCGGTGACCTAAGGTTTTCCTCTCGTGACTTTTTTGTCCTAAATGGCTGTCTAACCGTGTTCAGAGGTTCAGTACTCTCTATGCTGAGAGATGCTACACCCTGTGGACAGGCACTTGAATGGTCATTCCTCTCCCTAGTGTAAGTAAAGGCAGTTGGTATTGTTACACTAACTTCATGAGTCCCAAAGCTGACCAGGGTTGACATCAAAGATTCTCAAGTTAGAATTCCAGATGCCTTGTGGTCTGGTACTTCACCCGTGCATGAGGAAGATGAGGACAAGAGAGAACAAGTATGCTAAAGTACTGGGTGCAGAGTGTAGATCTCTAGGCTTCAGGCCAAGAAACTTCCTACTGTGTTCAGGGCCTCTCTCTGCTACTCCTTGTGAATACACATGGGGAAAGCTACCAGAAGATGTCCTCTCCGTGTAACAGAGAGGACCCAGGATGCTGGTGCTGAGCTTTTCCAACAGGAAATGTCATGGGAGAAGTGCATGTGAGGCAATACAAGACAAATACTCTCATAACTAATCCCAGTCTAGTTGTATCAAGAAAAGATGCCCCAGAGTCACAAGCCTGGAAGCCAGGCAATATTCCAATATTTCTCCATTAAGGACCAAGGTCCAGGAAGCTGCCCCAAATCACTGAGCAGGATGGAGGCAACTAAGGGGATTAAAAGTCAAAGTGAAGTGAGCTGCATTTGAAGACTCCCACTGAGAACTCCCCTTCCTGCTTATAGCTTTGTGGTGACTCGTTAGCCCCATGAGTGATATGGGACACTATTCTCAGAGTTAGGGTTCAGTAGAACGGGACCTGAGCTGGGAGTGCCATCTTGCCTCTTGTGAGATAGAAATCAGTGAGCAAGAACTTAACTCATCTGAGACGCTACCCTCATTTAATGAGCCAGAGTGAAGTTAGTCAGCTTGCTTGTATAAAACAGCAGTAGCACTTCCACATCCAAAAGCTCTGCCAGGCCACACAACAAACATGCCCGAGGAAGAACACATTAAGGACAACATGGCATTAACCCTGCCATAAAGTTTCATTTCATAAGCAGTCGGGTTCACTAAGTAATAACCCTCACCCCTGGCTGCTACAGATTAATCTTACTTGGTTTGAACTGTCTTGACCCATTCCCACCACATGGAAGGTCATTCTCTCAAGGTCTGGTATGATACCGACATGAAGGAGGAAATGGGGGGGTCTGTGGACAGACAGAGGGAGCAGGAGCAGGGACAGTCATGAATCCTCTGTTTCCTAATGCAAAGATGACTACATGCCCCTACAAGCCTAGCAGGGAGGTGAGCGAGGAATTATCTGTCTAGTGCCATCATTCCCTGAGTCCACACACATCTGACACAGATAGAAATAATATCTGTAAATGGTGGTTGGGCAGGTTAATGCTCCACACCAGGTTATCTTGTCAAGACTGATGATTTTCAGGAAATGTTTAAAACTAAAAATATCATCTCTTTCTTCTCACCTCTTTCTTTAAAAAGAAAACAATGTATGAGTGTATGTATGTACACATACAAAAATCATGGATAACAGCTTTGGGGAATCAGTTCTTGCTGACCATGGGTTCCAGAAATCAAATTTGAGTTGTCAGGCTTGCACAGCAAGCACTTTCACCTGCTGAGACCCCTTGACAGTCCAGCCTCAACTCTTTCTTACCTATTCACTGACACTCTGCTCAGGCAACCTGCTAATCTTCTTCAATTAGTTAAGCGACCTTACTCTTTGGAAAAGTCGGTAACTTCTTGATGACTTTTTAATTTGGCTTGACTTTCTTCAACAATTATGCATTATTCCTTTTGTAAAAGTGGATACAAAGTTTTCAGGAATTTACTACCTCGATAATCTTGATGATATCCCGAGGGCCAATGATTTCAGGATCAAACTTCACATGGGCTTTGCTGGTAGCAAGGGCCACAGAGGCATACGTGATGCCATTTGTTTTCGTGAGCTTGGACTCAATGTTGTGAACACAGGAAGCACAGGTCATCCCTAGGATCTGCAGGACAGGAGGACAAAAATCCCAGAACTGAGAGGAGTCTTTCTAATGTATCTCAAGAACTTGAGTAACAGTCAGTTACTTCCCCCTCCACAGTTTCTTCCCAAGACACAGGACTCCTGCTCCTAAGTTCATGTACAAGATTCTGACCCTACCAGTGTCACAGTGACTTCTGTGGCTTTCTTCCAGTTCCAGAATAGGCAATGGCAGTCATTTAGCCAAAAGCTGCAGACCAAGGTTTGACTTTTGTCAGAATGACTTACAGAATGATTCTGTAAGAATGAGCTTTTGGAAAACATTCTACTTTGTGTTTTCTCACCAGCAACACTACAGCAATCACTGTGTATCAAATTTATGGAAGTGCACTTTTGCAAAATCTTTGGAACTCTTCAAGTGTCATTAGTATCTAGTCTGCAGCCTTTATCTGGACCTTCTGCTCTGGTGCCCTGCTGGCTCCAATGAAGATAATGTCAGTGCCACCACTATCAAAAGAACAGCATTTTAAAAGTGACCAATGGAGGGGTTAGAATATGAGCTGCTCCTAAAACACAGAGAAGGTGTTGATAGGTGATGATAAGGATAACAACAGAGGAAAAAAAAATCAAAGGACAGCACAGCATGAGGTGTTCAGGCAGCCATCAGCAGCCAGGCCTGGCAGGGCACTGGGTACACAAGGAAGAGGAGGAAAGTCTGAAGCGCTGGTTAGATCCACGGCATGAAGGCTTGTGTGTACTCAACTGAAAAGTGTTGCTAAGCTGGCAGCGGCTGCAAAGCTATTGGAAGGGTGATGAACACCAAGACATGGGATTAGAACTCTGCAAAGCTATTGGAAGGGTGATGAACATCGAGACATGGGATTAGAACTGCACTTCAAAGTGTGCAGCAGAATTCCAAAACAAATGCCCAATAACCCACGAGAGATCCATCTGGAATTAGGGAGCAAGAAGGGAATCCACATTACCATCACACTCAGCTTTCAGCATGGTACCCAAGAACAAGACAAGCAAGGGAGAGCCATCACGCAGAGGCTCACTGGCTTTTAGTGCTGCACTAACAGACACTTAGCAAGTCGACAGATACTTCAATGGAATACCCAATAGAATGGCCTCCTCTCACTCTCTGACACAACCAATCTTCCTTCCCAGACTAAACAAGTCAAACAAAATCAAGCATACAGCCCAGCAGCCAGCAAGTATAAGGACAGCAGCTGTCATAAACTCATCCCTACACCCTCCACAGCCTGCACTATCTAGGTGATAGCCACTGTACTTACAATCAGTTCGATGTCACCTTCAGAGACTGTGTTGTCCTCCATGACTGTTGCTTCAAAGCCCAGGTCCTGGATGAGCTGAGCTATTCTGGATGGCTGGATGGCCTCTGGATTATACTTGACCTCTGCCTTTCCCGACATCAAGGCAACCAACACAGAGAGAATACCTGGAACCATCGGGTCACAGCTGAGACTCTGGGCATGGCAACGGGGCTGGTATTGTCAGCACAGTTTAACCAAGAAAAATACCTCCCTAAGGATCCTGTAGGGCACTACAGGATTGGATGGGCATGAGCAGCACTTGGGGAGCCATGAACAACTGTGATGCCTCCTAGCACAGACCTGACAACTCAGAATCTTCCAGAGTAAGTGCCAGATGTCATTTAAAAAATGTTTTTCAGGTGACTCTCACTTATATTCAGGATAGAGAGCTACTGCTCCAAAAAGAACACGTCTCAAACATTTGTGGACATATGAAACACCTGAGAACCTTGTTAAATCAGACTCGATTTGGTAGGTCTGAGATTCCAAATGCCCGTCCAGCCTCTGGGGATGCCAAGCCTTTAGTAGGCCCACTGTTGCACGAACATCAAAGCAACGGATGTAGCTGCAGTGATCACAACCACTGTCACAGAAAGGGCATACTTTTCTTTCCCTTTCTGGCATTAAAAATTTTCAAAAATGGTTTTATTTACTCTTCTCAAATTTTTAAGGCTTTCTAAAAGTGAAAAGCCTATAAACCATCCGGCTAATACAATTGTGTCAGTTTAAAGAGAAGAGTCACATTCAAATAAATGAAAGGTGTGCTATGCTTTAGAAAATACACCATAAAAGGTAGAAGAAAGAAGTTAAAGTCAGGCACAGAACCGTAAGTACCAAGAAATCATATGTTAATTTATCCACAACCAGACCACAGTTGATGAAGGTCCTCCCACAGAACACCCCCATTTAGGATGATGGCCCAAGAGCTGTGGTAGTTTTGAAAAGTGAACAGAAGGCTGGTAAAACAGGACATCCTAAGTTAAGCCTGATGAAGGGCCAGGAGTCAGAACAGAAAGCCCCATGCAGCACTGGCTCAACTGCACTCCTGTGGTACAGGTAGAGCCTCGGTCAAAGTATTTCTAAACAAAAACAAGATTATTGTTGCCCTTTCAGGCTTAAGGAACAATGTTATAAACATCATCTAGGGGGCAAACCCAGCAGACAACAGAAACTTACAGCCCCTGGAATCAATGAGACAGATTATCCAAAACTAGACAATTTAAGCGCAGGCTAGTTTTCCATTTTCTAGAGAAGGACTAGCAGGATATGTGTAGGAGACTGAGTAATACCGGGAAAAGCTAATCAAGACGAAATCTTTCCATAGACCATACCACGACCTTCAGACTAGACTTTCATGGCTAATGTACTCAAGACATATATACTTTGTAATAAAATATGTGATTTTTAAGGGACAGAATGCCAATCACCAAGGACATTAGACAAACATCAACATAATCATGTGATGGGCTTGCCGCCAGATTGTCTGGGTTCCTGATGAATACAGTCCAGGGAGAGATGATCAACATGGCCGCAGGCCTCTTACCAGCATGCCTCTGAAGACTCCTTTCTATGTTAGACACACAGGATGCACAGGTCATGCCTCTGATCTGTAGAAAGCACTTCTGTGGGGCTGCTATTCCTGGCAATAGTGAGGTATGTGACGAGTGGCCAGGATCACAGTTTGTGGGGACCCCTCTAGTGTTGTTGGAAGTCATGGTCTGCATAGACACTGGTCTGCCACCCATGGTATGTGGCACAGAATTCCCAGAGCCGAAGTTTCTGACATGGTTGATAGGAAAGTTTTCTATAATAAAATGTGAGAAATAATTAGAAGACAGAAAGCAACTTTGCTTGTTACAGCAGGGGGTTCAAGTGTAACAATACTCAGATTAAAGCTCCTAGAGAAGTAGCATGGGAACTGGGATTTCCAACACTGTCTCTCCCTCCTGTCTCTTTCAGATATCTTGGTCAGTAACAAGCATTGCAAATGTGCCCTCCAGGCCTTTGCTTTGTGTTGTCATCTTCTGAAGATGTCTTTTGGTAAACAAAGTTCATATGTTAATAAAAATCAACCTTTGTAAATGCTTAGTACTTTTAATAGATTCTATCTCACCTTGGCAAAAATATTCATACAAAATTTTCCTCTAAAAACCCCAGGTTTCTTTGTGCATACATGTGATCTGTGTATGTTTTGTGTGTGTGTGTGGGTGCGCACCCACACATGAGTATGTGTTTGGGTACACATATAAGTGTTGGTGCATGTGGATATACATGCATGTGGAAGACAGAGGTTGACATCGCATGTCTACTTATGTGGGGGGGTACATGTCAGTATAAATTCATGAGGAGAATGCGGGTTGATATCACGTGTCTGCACATGCATGTGTGGGGCCACATGCAGGTAGACATGCATATGGAGGACACAGTTGACATCATGAGTCTTCTTTGGTTACTCTTCACTTTATTTATTGAAGCAGCATCTCTCACTAAACCCAGAGCTGGCTGGAAAGAAATTAATCTCCTTCCATAGCCTGGAAAGACTAACACCTTCTCCCCAGACTTCCAGCAACACTAATAATATACACATAGGGCTGCCTCTTGGCTCCATAATGTCTATTGATCTTTTCTATCTATCTATGAATTACTATAGCATTGTAATTTTTCTGACGGTACAACTTACTTAGAATAAGATACACAAATTGATATTCCCAAATGTCCCTTCAGTTGTCACATCAATCTGACCCAGTCAGGAAAGGTTCTCCATTTTTATTGAATGATAGAACATAGCTGGGTCCACTATGGGTAATTCAGCATCTTCCTAGCTAAGATTCACTCTTTTCATCACATGTATAATGTCTGTTATGATATCTGAGGTTATGCATTCACAGATTCCAGGTACTCAAGTGTGGATACTGTGGGGACCATTCTTTTACCTACCATATAAGCATACACACAGACAGAACACTGTGGTGGTCTGAATAAGATCGGCCCCCAGGGGCTCCTATGGTTGCATATGCTTAGTCCCCAGCTGTCTAGGAAGCATTGGGAAGTGAGGCCTCATTGAAGGAGGTATGTCACTGGGAGTGGGCTTTCAAAAGCCCATGCCAGGCCCAGTATCTCTCCACCTGTGTAGCTCTCAGCTACTTCTTCAGTACCACACCTGTCTGCCTGCCACCTGTTCTCCACCATGATAATAATGGACTAACCTCCTGAAATTGTAAGCGAGCCCCCAACTAAACACTTTCTTTTATTGTAGGAGTTGCCTTGGTCATGTTGTCTCTTCACAGCAACAGAACAGTGGCCAAGGCAAATAGCATTCAGTCTAATTATAGAAACATTTTCGTCATTCCATCTGATAATGCAAAATACCCTTAAGTATATGTAGAAATGGAAATAGTGTGACTTCATTCTAAACCACAAGTACAGGCAACTACAAGTACAGTGACTAGCAACCACTTACACTGACAACAAGCTATGGGTCTAACTTTTTCTTCTGAGCAAATCTCAGTGTTTGTTAGGATGTGTTTCTCATTTTCTGTGACCTGGCAAATAACCTCCACTGACCTTAGGGTGTACCAGCTCTTCAGTATCATAAGCTCACTGGCAATTTAACCTAAATGAAAATTGCCTACACAGGATGTCCAGTTAAATTTCATTTCCAGATCATTGCCAATCTTCTCTAATGTAAACATCTCTTCAATGCGAATATATTTATACAAAAGAAACCATTAGTACTTATCTGAAATTAGCTGAGTGTTTATATTTTTAGTCACTAGGTCCCACACTCTAAGCATCTCTGGGGCTTAGTGAATGTAATCCTCATAGTTCTACCTAATAAAAATTAGTTCTTTTCTTCCTGTGTTTACTCAATCAAGTTCAATTACTTTTAATAGGTAGTTCCATGGTCATTTCTCTTTTGCTGCCAAAACCTGACTGTACCACTGAAAGATTAAGCCTTTCACAAAACAGTTTATTCTGAGCCTTCTTAATATGTCTTTGGAGTACAAGACTTACTGTTCTGTTATTTTCTTTATTGACTTTGTTTAAACACACACACACATTCTTTCCAGGGTGTGGAGAACAGAACGTGGTGAGGAAACAAAACAACCCTTGGAACAAAGAAAAAAGCATGTGGCCTCTGTATTTCCCATGCTGCACCTGCTGGGGTGGGGCTGTGGCTGGGTATGGAGTGGAGTCGGTAAAGCATCCCAATAGAGCAGTCTTTCCAAGGAAACAGCTCAGCTCAGTGTGCAGAGGATATGGAGTGTGGGAAACAAGTCCAGGGGCCCTGATGCTGCTGGGGCTTTGCCAGGGAGCTCTCTAAGTAGCTCCAAGGGCCAGAACAGACACAACAAGAGCGGCAGCAGGTTCCAGGCAAAAGCTTCAGTGGCCACTATGATCTAGCCCAATATACAGACCAGGGAAACTGAGGTGTTTCGCAAAATCACCACTCAGAGCTGTCCCCTCAGCAAATATGCCGGCCAGCTCTAGTCCCCAACTCAGTAGACTGTTGTCAGGATCACTTAAGTCCAAAGAGTTTGACATGAACCTGGGTAACAAAAGGAGGTAGAAATGGAGAGGAAGGAGGGAGGGAGGGAGGAGGGAGGGAGGGAGGGAGGGAGGGAGGGAGGAGGGAGGGAGGGAGGGAGGGAGGGAGGAGGGAGGGAGGGAAAAGAAAGCAAGTACCCTGTCCTTTCTCATCTTGGGCCTCTCTGGTACATGCTACCTCTGTCCCCTTCTGCATGCCCTCTGCTCTACTGAAAGTCTCCCCAGCTTCCCTAGGAAAGCCAGGCTCCTACTTTTCCTTGTGTACAGAGGACTGATAGCCTCTCCCTAGCTAAATGTATAGAAGCTGCTCAACATAGCTTCCATGGCCTCTTGAGCTAATATAAGAGGCTGCCCTCTCCTCCAGTTGCCATCTGGAAAATGCTACTTGTGTTCCCAACCCCACTTAGTTCATCTCACTCGCTTTCCCTCCAGCACTCCTTCAACTTATCTACATCTCCAGTTCCACACTGTCCTTCAGCATCAGGGAGGAGTTCACTCTGGGCTCTGCTTCTCCTCCAGGGCCGTTTCCCGTCATACACAGCCCTCATTCTGACCCAAGTCTGGTGTCTCCGACCTATGACTTCCTGATGTGCTGGGTCAAGAACCAGCCTCTGGTCCTGCTCAAGTCACTCTGCACTCCTCTAAAGCTCCTCCCAAAGCACTGACTACACTGCCCAAGACACCTCCTTCGCTATCTCCCACTTCCCACCATACACCATCCTGGAAGAAACTCTCCCAGATCAAGTAGTAGTTTAACTCTTCCACTGCTTCCTACCATCACAAGGAAGCTCTCAGATGGACTTTCTCATACAGTAGCCTCACAGCTAGCACAGGCCCTACCATGTGGGAAGCAGAGGCATTTAACTGATGCTACAGAGCTTGTTGTGAAAGAGGAGCAGGGGTGGCTGCTACTCAGGGAGTTCGACCTGATAATGGTCCATCTCAAAATGGGAGCCCTTCTTTGTGAGCCCTGTCACACCCACCCTTCCATAAAGGCTCTATCTAAAAGCCATCAAAGAAAGCAGGAACAGTCATTGTAAAACCCTCCCCTTAATTTCTACTTTAAACAGACAATCCTTCAGTTGTTGCAAGTTTGGAGGCTTTGCTTGGTTTTCGTTTGGTTTTTTTAGATGGGGACTAACGTAGCCAAGACTAGGCTTGAACGTGCCAGGTAGCTGAGGAAGACCTTGACCCTGATCCTCCTGCCTCCACTATCCCTGTAAGGTCTGAAATTACAGGCATGCAATATGCCACAATGTATGGCATTTTGTTTTTCAGACAGGGTCTTGCTACTTAGCCCAGCTACTTAGCTACTGTCCTTGAACATACATCCTCCTACATCAGTTGTTTGTTTGTTTGTTTGGGTGGTCCCTCAAGTCTCGTAAGCTCTGGTTATAGGCATGTGACACCGTGCCCCATAAAACTAAAGTCCTATTGCTTTTTGTTGTTGTTGTTGTTGTTAAAGATTTATTTATTTATTTATTTATTTATTTATTTATTTGCTTATTTGCAAACAGTATCCTGTCTGCATGTATGCCTGTACGCTAGAAGAGGGTACCAGATCTCATTTTAAGTGGTTGTGAGCCACCATGTGGTTGCTAGGAATTGAACTCAGAACCTCTGGAAGCAGCCAGTGCTCGTTCTATTGCTTTTATGTTGTTTTGTGTTGTAGAGAAATCTTCAGAGAAAGTAGCAACTGTTCCTTCAGGAAGAGAAGAGTCTAACAGTCCTACAATGCTCATTTATAGAATGCACACCCAGAATTCTCTCTAGAAAAGGAGCCCATATCAAGCATCTTATCATTTGAGCATCAGCTATGTGAGAGGCAGCAATTCTCCTGCTACTAGCAAATGACAAATGAGCAAAGGTCAGCAAACTTGGCTATAGCTGCCAACATGTGAGGCAGTGACAGGGACCACCTATCTAACTACCTGAGAACTATCGTGAGACATCAAGAAAGGATCCCAGACATATTTCAAACAGGTAACAATGACATACCAGAATCCATTGCCACCTCAAATCCCATGTCTTCTACAGCCACTCGGAGCTCATCTGAGCTAACTACTGAGGGATCGTAAAGAACTGTTCCAGTTCCTTCGGCCACTGAGATGGATATTCGCAGCACACCTTTCCGCTGGGACAGCATGCCTTCCATAGGCTCAAGAGACGATGTGTCAGTAATGCCAGTGATGGTGAGCTCTGCAGTACTACACGGGTCCTGCTCCTGGTACTGCCGGGAGGAGCCAGGGGAGGGAAAACTGGAAGACCCACTCTGGGGCTCATTGCCCTCTACTCCATCGGGAAGAGAAACTTTAAAACGCCCGGGTGGCAGTGCCTCAATGGCCGTCTGTAGGGACAAGGGGGTGGTACAAGAAGGGTCATACTGTATTTGGGCAGTTTTGCTCTCCAAGGACACTTGAATATTTTGAACCCCTGGGAGTTGGCCTATATTTCCCTCAATATTCAAAACGCATGATTTACAGTGCATTCCATCTATTCTCAGTTGGAGGGTGGCCATGTGGCTCCCTTGGTGCCCCAGGGTCTCAGAGTTACGGGAGTTCTGGTTAGGAGAAACTTCTGGTCTCTTGAGGTTAGTGCTTTCCAATTTGTCTATATCAATTGGTCCCAGCCTTAAGGGGGTTGTTCTGTTCTTGAGGGCAGCTTCAAATCCCATGTCACAGATGTGGTCCCTGAGGTCCTCAGGTTGAATGAGGTAAGGCTGGTAGGTGATGACTGCCTCTTGGTTGCTGAGGGAGACTTTGACTCTCACAACCCCTTGTAGTTTCCGGATCTTGCCTTCAATGGAGCTGACGCAGGACTGACAGGTCATGCCCTCTACCCGGAGCTTAACCACAGCATCCTGGGCTGGGGAGGACCTGGATGGCCAGGAGGCCGCCTTTCCTTCCACAGAGCTGGCCTCAAAGCCCATATCCTCAATCTGAAGGCAAATCTGCTGTAGGTTCATAACCGATGGCACATATTTGACAGTGGCACTGCCTTGTTCCAGAGAAACCTTAATGTTCACAATGCCTTTCAGACTAGAGATCCTGTCCTCAATGGACTTGACACAAGAGTGACAAGTCATGCCCAGGATGCTAACCACGCTGGTGGTGGCTGGGGGTGAGCAGGTGTTGTCCAGACCCCCTTCATAGCCGACATTGTCAAAGGCGAAGCTCTGTTTCATTGCTTGATCCCAGGGACATGCAGGCATGGCAAGTTTAGGTAAGATCTAAAAGAAAAGGAAATAACATTTTTATCCTTAAAACTAAGTATTTTTGATAGGGATTCCACACTTGCATTGCCAGTTCCACAAGCACCCACTGCCTGAGGGGAAGTCATGAGGACCTCCCCCCAGGCTCCTGAAGACTGGCTGTGAGAATCCTAGAACTCTGCAGAAAGTCTGCTCCTGGGCATAGAAATCCTACTTAACTCGAGTTGAGCTGGAAAAGTCTCCTGAAACCCTGTCTGAACATCAACAGTAAATTGCCCAAAGACTGAATGCTAAGCCCTTCCAGCTGCTCAACCACATGACAAGTTGTGGTAACAGGAAGCAAAGCTGGAAGCAGCCACTCAACAAGAGACAAGATTTTCATACCAAGCAGCCCAGTGCTACACATCTTACAGCAGGGGACAGCAGGGTGAGCCCACCAGATGTCCTCCTGAGGCACCATTCCCAACCCCTAGATCCAGCCTCGGTCCCACATGCAGTGCCCCTGCCTCGTCTGGTCAGCCCTGTCTGTACTGCCACCAACCTCCAGGCTTCAGACAGTGCACATACCTATGCAGTAGCCCAGACCTCCTCCTACCACCTGATTTCACACTCCTGGCCTTCCCCCTCCCCCCCCCACAAGCTATATCCAACTTCCAGGCCCAGTCTGGCCCCATATGCCTTGCACTGGGATCCACCTGGCAAGCTTACCATCTCCTCCCTTCCAGCTCTAGCCCAGGTCCAAATCTAGTGTTCCCTTCTCATCTGACCCCAGCCCACCCCACCCCTAACTTCCAATGGACCAGAATACACATACTGTGCACCAGTCCACCCCTCTAAGTCCACCTGACTTCATCCCACCCACATCATATTTACACTTCAAGCCAAACCCAACCCTAACATCATGTGCTGTGTCCCAGTATGCTATGTCCATATCAGACCCAGAACTAACAAAAGAAGTCCACATGCCTAGGCCTCACGACAA
The DNA here is from genome assembly GCF_003668045.3 of Cricetulus griseus. NCBI lineage: Eukaryota > Metazoa > Chordata > Mammalia > Rodentia > Cricetidae > Cricetulus > Cricetulus griseus. The sequence goes on along the minus strand of NW_023276807.1, from coordinate 61,626,565 downwards.
AAATACAAACATGAAAAATCAATACAGTATTCTAGCCACCCCCAAATCCACCAGTCCTACAGAATTGTTCTCCAATGAGTTGGAAAAGAACAAGGAGACATCACAACAAAGATCAAAGAAATTCTGAATATCATACCAAAACATTAAAAGAGAAAAAAAAAAACTGCACTCATTTAATGGAGTTAGGAAACATAAAAGAATGTATTTCTAGATTTATCCAAACTCCAAAGTTAAACCAGAAGAAATCAATAACCTAACCTAACAGATACAGAACAAAAGGGCATTGAAACAATTATTAAAACCCTTCTGATTTAAAGGTCACCCCACCCCCAGTGTCTTTCTCTTCCTGATTACTGTGCATCCAGATGCAGAACTCTCAGCTACTTCTCCAGTACCATGTCTGCCTGTATGCAGGCATGTTCCCCACCATGATGACAATGAACTAAAACCTCTGAAACTGTAAGCAAGCCCCAATTAAATCCTTTCTCTTTTAAGAATTGGCCTGGTCATGGTCATGGTAACTCTTCACATAATTAGAACAGACTATGACAGAAGTTGGTACCAGGACTGAACTATTGTTGTGACAGGCTGACCATGCTGTTTGTTATAAGAATGTGAACTCTGGGAGTTTGGATTAGGAAAGAAGTTTAATGCTTTTAAATGGGGCTTAATGGGCCATACTAGTAGGGATGTAAAATATGGCAGTGCTGAGAACAATGTATATTATGACAACGTGGCTCAAGAGATTTCAAAGGACAAGAATATTAATAAGTAGCCTAGAGACCATCCTTGAGAAATATTGGCAAAGAATGTGGCTGCTTTTTGCAGGTATCCAAAAAAAACCTGCCTGAAGCTAAAATGAAGAATTTTGGGTTAATGGCTTTGGCAAAGGAGATTTCAAGACTGCCTAGTATTGACAGTCTTGTGGCTATCAGTGTCTATTCTTATGCAGATCTATAACAAAAAAGAGCAAGCTGAGCAAGGAAAAATACAAATGTACACTTTGAAAAGAAAAGGAGTACCAGGAAGTGTAATGGAGTTAGGTCCAGATATAGAACTCTCAGCTACTTTTCCAGCACCATGTCTGCCTGCATGTTGCCATGTTCCCCAAAATGACGATAATGGACTAAACCTCTGAAACTGTAAGCAAGCCCCAAATAAATTAGTTTTCGTATAAGAGTTGGCCTAGTCATGGTGTCTCTTCACAGCAAAGGAACACTAAGACAATTAAATACACAACACCTAATGCCCCTGATTAGTTCTTAGACAGATGCACCTCTAAGGGGCACAAAAGAGCTGCTTATGCTATTATACAACTTATAGCTCTAAGTCAGGCAATGGTGGCATGAGCCTTTAACCCCAACTCTTGGGAGGCAGATCTCTGAGTTTGAGGCCAGCTGGGTCTACAGAGCAAATTCCAGGACAGCCAGGAATCCTGTCTTGAAAACAGAAAGAAAGAAAGAAAGAAATAAATAAATAAATAAATAAATAAATAAATACCTATAGCTCCAAATACGCAAAGCCATAAGTTACAGCATACCACTCACACTCCATCTACAGCCCTTACTACAGCTCTCCTACAGGCTAAAGATACCATAATCAACCTATACACAGACTCCAAATACACATACAATACGATGTACTCTGATGCAGCCATCTGGTGGGAACAAGGCTTCCTCACCCAATACAACACTCTAATTCAAAATGGCACTTTTAAACACAAATTCTTACAAGGAAGTCAAAACTAGATACTATCATTCACTTCAGGGGACACCAACCAAATTCCCAATGTCTCCACCACTAACAGTTTAGCTGACAAATATGTTGTTAAACAATCCCCCACACACTCTCCCTTCCAAAAACTAATACTCTTCCCCCATTACTAAGCAGAGCAAAACAAAATCACTCCACAAGATGGCTCCTGGGATGGGTCATGGTGTTATCAAAATCAACTGTTAATCTTACACAAGGCTCAACAAACAACTTTTTCTTTTCAGCTCTGCATAATCTCTTCCACCTAAAACCTCCAGCCCTCACTCAGTTCCTGCGAACATGGGATTACCTATCTCCACAGGACAAACAACTGCTACAATAGGTCTCCTCTGTTTGCAGAAACCAGTCAAACCACTAACCCCAACTCTGCCTTCTCCAGATCATCAGGCACGCTTGGTCTCTCCCAGCTTCTGGCTGACAGGTAGATTTAACTCAAATGCCTCTGTCTAGAAGGTACGGATTATCTTCTTGTTCTACTACACACATTTTCAGGAGGAGTTGAAGCCTTTCCCACACCCAGCAAAAATGCCACTACAGTTCTAAAGTCACCACCACAGACATAATATTCAGTTTGGGCCTCTCCTGTTCTCAGTAGTAGACTGACGCCCTGAATTTATCTCCAAATGTCTAACCACGTTCTTTAATATCGGATGGAACCTACACATCCCATACAATTCCCAATCCTCTGGCAAAGTGGAACACATGAACTGCATACAAAAAGAGTCTCTAACCAAACTATCCCTAGACTTGCATTTAGAGTGGACCAAACTTCTCCCACTGGTCCCCTAAAGGTCTGTTCCCTCCTATGTAAGCCATAAACCCTAGTGCCTTTAAACTTTTAGAAGGCAGATTCCTTGTGACCCCAGGATTGCCAGCTCCCTCCATTCAATGCTTACCTTCTTTGGTGCAACTTCCTCTCCTCCAACACCTCAGACAAAGCCTGGACCAATATAGACCAAACATTTCCACACCCCCTACTTAACCTAAACCTCCACCTTGAGGCTGGACAATGAGTATATCTCAGAACTCCACACATCACAAATACCCTACAACAAAAATGGAATGGGCAATTCAAAGTCATGCTCATTGCTTCCACAGCAGCAAAACTCCAAGGGCTCCTGCCTAGAAACCAGGAATAAGACAGGGCTGTCCACTATCTCAACTCCTTTTCAATACTGTGCTTAAAGCACTAGCTGGAGCAATAAAACATGAAAAGAAAATTAAAAGAGGAAAAGAATAAATCAAAGTATCCTTATGGTGATATGGCATACATAAGAAACCCAAAAGAATCCCACCAGGAAACCTCTAGAAAAGATAAAAATCTCAGTGAAATGGCAGGATACAAAATTAGCTTACAAAAAAACAGTAGCCTATCTATACACCAACAACTGACACAGAGAGAGAGATCATGGAAACGTTCCTGTTTACAACAGCATCAACAATGATAAAATTTCTTTAAATGAACTTAACAAAGGAGGAGAAAGTCATCTATAATAAAAACTTTAAATCTTAGAAGACGGGAGATTGAGGAAAATACTAGAAAATGGGGAGACACTCCATGGATTATAATCAATATTATGAAAATGGTGCAACCTCAAACAAAATCCCCATCTCATTCAAAATAGAAACAGGAAAAACTATCCTGAAATTCAAAAGACCCCTGATAGCCAAAACAAAAAGACCAATGCTGGAGGGATTACAATTCCAGATTTCAAAATATATTGTAGAAGCATAATAATAAAAATAATGTGATAATGGTACAAAGTTTGAGATTTCATCTTACTCTAATCGGAATGGCAAAGATCAACTGAACAGACAGCAAAAGCTGGAGAGGATGTAGAGGAAGGCAACCCTCATTCACTGTTGGTGGAATTGAAATTGGTACAGCTGCTTTCAAAATCACTGTGGAAAACCCTCAAAAGCGAAATTAAATCTACCATGTGACCCAGCTATACCACTCCCTGGCATTATGTCCAAGAGACTGGAAATCTTTACAAATACTTGCTCGGTCATGTTCACTGCTGCTTTCTCTATTTACAATAGCTAGGAAATGGAAACTACTTAAATGTTCTTCAACTGATTAATGAATAATTGAAATCTGGTGCATATACACAATGGAATACTGAAAAGAGAACAAACATCATGAACTTTGCATTTATATGGATGGAACTAGAGAAGACTACCTTGAGTGGGACACATTCTTAACCCTGTATGCCTTAGGAAATGTTAGCCGTGCTTGATCAACTTTGGGTGCAGGCTGCAAATACACGCCCCCAAGGCCCAGAAGCACTGGAATGTACAGGTGGAGTACATGCCTGTGAACAAAGCTGTGGAGGTATGCTGAGGTGAAATACAAAAACCTGCTCACACGGTACACACTGAAACCTAGTTCACTGGTCTTTAAATCCCTTCAAAGAAGACAAATGCCAACAATTCAACATGTAAAGGAAGACAGTTTGCTTTAAAAAGGAATAAAAATTATCAAAAATGAAATGCTAGGCCAGTTGCAGTAGTGCACACCTGTCGCCTAGGCAACTGGGAAGCTTAAGTGGGAAGGTCACAGGTTCCAGCCCAGCCTGGGCAACACAGCATAGCCCCATCTCAAAAGAAAGACATGGGGGCTGGAGAGATAGCTCAGCAGTTAAGAGCACTGGCTGCTCTTTCAGGGAACCCAGGTTCGATTCTTGGCATTCACATGGTGACTCACAACCATCCCAACTACAGGTCCTGAGGATATAATGCCCTCTTCTGGCATCTGCAGGTACTGCATGTATATGGTACATAAGACACACAGGCAGGCAAAACACCCATATACATAAAAGATAAAGGTTAAAAACATTTTTTAAAGAGAAGAATAGGCTCTCTCTCTGACATCCTTAAAGGCAATGGAACCTCTCTGGTAGAGAACCCAGCAACACCTACTAAAATAAATTCACATAAGTTTGACTCAGCAACTCAACTTTTAAGACTTACCCAAGAAATGTTGAGTGTAAAATGAAGTACCTAGAGCAACAAAGACATTAAATTCCACAAAAGGAGAAACTACACATTTCGCTGGGTGTTGGTGGCGCACGCCTTTAATCCCAGCACTCAGGAGACAGAGGCAGGCGGATCTCTGTGAGTTCGAGGCCAGCCTGGTCACCAGAGCGAGTGCCAGGATAGGCTCCAAAGCTACACAGAGAAACTGTCTCGAAAAACCAAAAAAAAAGAAAAAAGAAAAAAGAATTTCTATTGAGAAGAAGAGTCTGGTGAAGTAAGTTACTATACAGCCATGCAAGAGTGCTACTCAGCTCTTAAAATGAATTAGGCAAAACTGCACATACTGATACAAAATGGTATCTGATATATTGTTCAGTGACAAGAATGAGGTACAGAATATGTAGTGTTTCAATTTTTAGGTTCTCCATTGCTATACAACTCAAACTTAATGGCTTGTAACGACAGCTCAGTTTCCACCTTGGATGACAGTCAGCAGTGAGAGCTCATCTCTGCCCCGCATACCATCCTGTGCAGTGGCCTGAATGGGGCTGGAGAAGATGACAGTTCACTCATCACATGCCTACTAAACTGAGCCTAGCTGCCCGCTGCAGGTCAGCTGAAACTGCTGGCAGTGATGTGATTTTCCACACAGCTTTTCCTTTTGACTAGGTAGCAGATCTCACACGTAGTGGATCCTGAGTTCTGGAAGGGGGTGTCACGAAGGGAAGCATTCCCAGAAAGTGAGTCTCAATATGTAAGCACTATCAGTATTCCCACTGGCCAAGGTCAGTCCCAGGCAAACAAAAAAGTTGGGATGGAAGGGAACTAACACAGGGCTTGAATAAAAAGTAGCAGTAACTGTGAGACAAGAGACTGTTACTCAAGTGGATCATCCTGATGGAAATGCCTAAGAAACCAATATGGTATGAAGAGGATGGGGGGCAGCTGAGGAGGTCATATTGCAGGGATACAAGGAAGTCATTTTTACTATGCAATTTGTATGCAGTGCACAAAATTCTAAACACTAATTAAGTTAAAAGTTAAAACAATATTATGAGCACTACATAGGTCCAGGACAGTGACTGGATTGTGGTTGGCAATGATTAAACACTAATTCAACTAAAGAAAAACAGCTCAAAAGAAAAACTAAGAATCAATTTAAGAACATTTACTCCCATACAGTATCACAGAAAGTAGAAACTGCCTCCCTGCAATAAGACATAACCTTCCATCCAGCTAGTATGCTGGAAAAAGGAAGCTCTACAGATTTTCTCTATACCCACCCTCTATGCTGGTCCCAGCTCTGCCTAGAATACACCAAAGTCAAGGCCACAGAGTGGGCTCTCAACAGCCGCACAGCTGAGACTACATGTTCCTGGCAGAAGGATTTGCCCAAGTGTTAGAAGCTGTTTATCAGTGACAAAAACTCAGTGTTCACCGGCTTCTAGACAGGCAGGTCTTCTACAACAGGCATCTATAAGACAAAGCTTTTCAAACAACAGTTATGAAACACTTGGCCATCAAGAACCATCGCCTTCATTCTTCTGTTGCAGTACTGAATGGACAGACCTAGGGCCTCCTGTGTAAGTGTTCTACCCCCAAGCCACACCATAGCAAGAACAATATGTTGACAGTTATGCAGTGTTTGGATAGCTTTTAGTGTAGACACATGATGTGTACATGCTCTTAAGTCCATTCTTTAATGCAATATTTGTAGAGAGAAGAAAAAGGAACTCTCTTACTGAGTTTTATATTTAAAATCAACACAGGCTTATTTGAAAGGTCTGCCAAACAATCCTGGAGTTAGAGGCTAGAAACTGTGTCCAGGGACAAGCTTGTGGAAGCCTTTATTTCATCTCATTCCATCCATTTGGTAGCTTCTACTGCAGACCTACATCAATTTGAGGAAGAATGTTTGGTAGCCCCTGATAGAATCTCTTGGGGTTTGTTTTTATGTTGTTTAAAACAGGTGTCACTGTAGCCCAGAACCGCGGTCACCCCACGGGTTACAGGTGTGGTGCTTTGCTCAGCCTCTTCTCTGAAGTCTGTTATAAGACTCAAAAAGACAGAAGATGGAAACAATTGCCAGACTCACAGCAGCTCACACAGGGCTAGGGGTGTGGCTCAGCAGTAGAGTTCATGCTCCGAACTCAGGAGAGGAAGAGAGGAGAAACGGGTCTCATCCAAATCAGCATGGCTAGGTGTCAATCTCTAATATTCCCAATGTAGAAGAACTGATGTCTGCATGTTGAACACTGCAAACATACAGGAATACACATACACCTATTCATCAGTACATACCTTTTGAGGTTATCTTTAAGTATTATAAAATGTTTTTAAATATATATTTTGAAACTTTTAAAATTTTAATCTAAAAGACAGGTGTTACTCTGTGTGTGTGTGTGTGTGTGTGTGTGTGTGTGTGTGTTGTTGTTGTTGTTGTTTTGTGTGTATATGTATACATGCACATATACAACATGCTTTCCTATGCGTGTGCATGTAGAGGTCACTGAACTTCAAGGTCTTCCTCTATTGCTCTATCTTATTTCTGAGAGAGTCTCTCACTGACCCTGGAGCTTGCCTTTTGGCTGCCTGTCCAGAGAGCCCCCAGGATTTCCCTGGCCTCACCCCAGTGCTGGGGTTATAGTGTATGTGTACACCCAGTTTACATGGGTGCCAAGAATCCTAGCTTGGGTCCTTATGTTTGCACAGCAAGTACTTTAGCCACTAAGCCATCTCCCTAGCAAAAGTGAGTAAAATTGATAAATAAATTCTCTCTATATATGTAGATAGATGATAGATAATAGTACCATAATGTTATATGTTGATTATAATATTGACAATATTATATATATATGTATATATATATACATATATATATATATAGTATTGTTAGCAAAATAAATTCACAAAATGAAAATTCTAATACAGTGGTACCCTCTCCAAGTGGCACTTCACACTGTCTCAGTGGGGTCAGGTGCAGAGACAGGGCTCCATGCTGTCACTTGCAGCAGCCTGAGAAATCCCCTTAATCTCTTAGGTACCTAGACACAGACAAAACCAGATCCTTGGCCATAGTGCAAAGAAGAAGCCCTGCACAAGCTAACACAGAGCAGAGTCAGAGAGTAAAAACACAAAGGTGCTCTCGGAAAGAATAAAGCCAGGGTGCAGCTCCTCAGAGTAGTTCAGGGTTGGGCCTTGGCATTAGCCAGATGAACCACTTTTCTCCAAGGGTTGCTAATAGCCTTTCCTTTCCTTTTTGTTTTTAAAATTAAAACAAGTCAAAACAAAACCTTTCATATGTAGGCCAGAATGGAGGTCACTTATTTGGACACACTGGCTGGCTAGAAGGCCCCAGGGATCCTCCAGCCTCTGACTCCCCAGCACTGGGATTTCAGACACAGAAGCCACGTGCCTGGCTTTTTACACGGATGCTGGGGTCTAACTCTGGTTCTCACGATGGTGTGGCAAGCACTTCACCAGCTGATTCCCCAGCCCCATCTTTTCTTTTTAATTAATAAAATTATAGGCTGTCTTTAGAGGTGTCCCAAATAGGACTTATAATCTGATTTTTAAAAAACAGGATTGTACAAAGGGGTTAGGATGAGATTCTAGAAACTTGAAGGTTTTAAGCTGAGAAGGGAGAAAGGGCTTAAGCAAATGTCAATTGTGCTGGAATCTTTGATTCTCAGCAGGCAGGTAAGAGATTTTTAACCAGACACTGGCTGGCGAAGGGCTTCGGATTCTTCCCACATCACATTATCTTCCCTTCCTATCGTGCCTCACAGCTTCCTCCTACACAACTGTATCAGCTATTTCAAAGAACCTCAGTGTTTCCAACTGTTTCTATTGTGACAACTATTCCACCAGATACATCACTTTTCCGCTTTGGAATGTGTATTTATTTTCTCCAATAGCTCTGCACTTAAAGGAGAGTGGTTTTCCCTTCCAAACAATGAAGGCTTAAGTGACAGGTTAATCACTATCAAGTAACTGTAAAAGTCTTACACTTAAAAAAGAAAAAAAGAAAGAAAAAATTGAATTAAGTAATCTAATTGAAAACCACAAGGTGGAGCTGGAGAGTTGGTTGGTTTGGGTGGTTAAGAGTGTGCACTGCTCTTTCAGAGGGCTGCAGTTCGATTCCCAGCACCCATGTCAAGAGGTTGTTCACAATTGCCTAGACTGCCACTCCAGAGCATCTGATGCCTTCTTCTGGCCTCTGCTGGCAGCTGCATGCATTATGCATGCCCACACAAATACACATAATTAAAAATAAAGACCAAGCAATATGATTATGTAAAAGAGCTAAATGGAATGTGTAAACACATTACCAACTCATTGGAAAGAATGTCAACATCGACATTAACTATATATTTAAACTACACGACAGAATTCAATAGACTCAGATTATTTTTTGTTGCCAGACTGTTAAATGATCGTATTTGATGAAAGAATGTATTTTATTATTACAAAAAAAAAAAATGATACTATAATGCAGTGGTTCTCAACTTTCCCAATTCTGTGACCCTTTAATATGGTTCCTCACGTTACAGTGACCCCCAATCATAAAATTACTTTTGTTGCTATTCATAACTGCAATTTCACTACTGTTATGAATCATAATGCAAATATCTGTGTTTTCCGTAGTCGCTGAGGGTCGCGGCCCACAAGATGACAGATAATCACTGCTATCGTGGCAAAGAAATGTAGTTCTTTCTGCAGGGAAGCACAGGTAGGACCAGCTTTGTGTAAAACAAATACACATCTTTAAAAATGTCACTGTGAATCTAGTGCAATGTTTGTAGCAGCATTACTGAACAAGTGCACAAGGGGAACTCATCATTACAGTCTTCAGAAAAAGAACTGGGGGTGGCTCACAAAGCCATTTCTAAAGTATTACGATATTAAGTATAAAGATATGAAGATAAACCACTTTTCACCAACAAGCTGACACTGTAAAGCTTGGCGAGATCATAAGCAAGTACATACAGAAACAATTCAACCAGTGCTATAGAAAGGAAAACTATACCTTTTCAGAAAGCAGCTCTCAAATAGGTAATACTTATGAAAATGCTAAATGCTCATTGCTTTGTCCTAGATCCCAGAACATTCCCTCTGAAACTCTGAGAATTTCCTTATGTGGATATAAAATTAGATGAGATTGATCATTGTCACATCTAAATGGTAAACATTTGGAAACCAACTAAAAATTATGTAGACAGCTACATACAGCCCACCTACAGCAAGCTGTGCAATGATTTTAAAATGGGCAAATGTATATAAAGACATCTATAGGTGCTAAAAACAAAAGAGTGCAGAACAGAACTAAGTGAAGTGGCTTACAACCCACAACCCCAGCACTTTGAAGGCAGAGAGGCAGGAAGACTACAGGCTACAGGCTAGCCTGGACTATGGAAAGAAACCCCAATCTAACTACCTCTCACCCAAGACAAAATTCTAAATGCTATTTTCCAAAAATGTAAGGAATATGTGTTCAGGTCAGTGTTGGACTATACTGGGAGTGTAGCAGTGCAAGCCTACTATGCATACATGCCTACTATGCTTGAGAATCTGGGTTCCATCACCAGCATGGCAAATATTTAATCAACTGACTAATCAATTAAAATGGTAAATCCATAGCCTAGCACCCTTATAGCCATCGTCTGTTAGGTTCCTCTGTGAGTCCTACATGCTATAATATAAAATAATATAATAATAATATAATGCTATAATATAAAATCGGGTACAAGTCTTGGCAGCAGGAGCCTTTACCTGCCAAGCCATCCCACTGGCCCAAAAGCAAACTTGAAATGCTTTCCTCAAAGCAGCTTCTGGTGTCTTTTGTGAACCAAGTGCCACCCAAGACTTACTTTCCCATGTATGCATAGCTCTCCAATACTCCATACTTTCAAGTCTGTCTCACCAAATATGTTAAACAGTATTTTGATGTTATTCTAAAAGCAAGGGCTTGTCATCAGACTTGAGATTTGTTGCCTCCCTCTGGAGTTTGTTGCCCAGTCAATCAATCTGAGCTTTCATGGCTATTACAGTGATTGAGGGAACCTCTTCAGGTTATGATGAAAGAGGCAATTAACACATACAGGGTGCTGTACCACATACCAGTTGCTAAATGAACATCCAAACTTTGATCCACAATAGGCTCAGATGAAATACACTGTTCACAATGAACAAGTATTCAACTATAATGGTCTTGTAGACTGGTTCTTAGGGTTAAACGAGTTACTACAAATGTCCCCTATTTGATGATATTTAAATTCCTTCTAAAAAAATAATCCCAATTTTTAAAAATGGTACTTTAATTTTAAAAAGTATAGTGCAGATATACCTATGTACTAACAGAAAATGTTCCACAAAAAGAAGTTGGGGCAATTATCTGGGCTCATACATATAATCCCAGCAGCACTTGAGAGGCTGAGGCAGGAAGGTCTGATTCTGTATTTGAAAATATGCACATGAGTGCACACAAAAACATTCATATACATACACTTATGCATATATGTGGGGGGGGAACGATTGCTTCCACTTTCTTCTTTTTATCTTCTATATTCCTCTTATTCCACCACAAATTTGTTTGAGAAGGGAGTTTCCCATGAACTTTTGTTTATAATAGATCTAACACAGTATCATAATCAGTGCTTTGCTTCAGTTGGTAAAATGCCTGCCATTTAAGCATGAGGATCTGAACTTGACCCCAGCACACACAATTTTTAAAAAGCTTGGCACCACACACAGCTGTAATCCCAGCACCAGTAAGATGGAGACAGAAGGGATTCATGAGCTTGCAGCAAAATAGAGTTGCACACGAAATAGAGTTGTAACTGTGCTCAGACAATTATGGTGCTAACTCAGTCCTATTCAGTCAGCACTAAACACACAGCTCAACAACCACAGTTCTACATAAAAGCCTAGTTTTCCATTTGCAGTACTCCACAAAGGGGATACAAGGCGGGATCCCTCACCCAGCTTTGAAATGAGAAATCTGATTCTTAGCCTCCAGAACTCAACTGTTCAAGTCCAACAGCCTATAATGAAATGAAGAGTGCCTACTAAGTAAGGTTTCCTCATCAGTTTCTCTTCTGAGGAGCTTGCTACCCTGGCCAGGATCAGGGGACTCCTCAGCCTGAGAGATTAGCACTGGCTATTAAGATGCAGCACAGCCCAAATCTCAGAGTCTGAGTTTACAAAATCCTGTAAGTCTGAAGCATTTCCCCAAGAGAATGATTACTATTCTACTATCCTTGACACCAAGCTAAAGATATAAATGTCAGCTATGAGTCACATACACCAGCAACAGGATCACGTACAGGATGCGTCAGAATACATGCTTTGTTATTATTTAGGGTTCTGTTAAGGTTGAACAGTTTGCCTACCTATTTAATGTGGCTTAAAGAGCCAGAAAATGAAAACTGAACGGGGACTCTCTCTAGAAAACAAAGTAACTGAAATACACTAAACATAAGAGTTTACATCTAGCCTGCCTGACCTGTCCAAACAAGTCAATTTCACATATCCCTGCCCAGGAAGAAACTCGGAAAGAGTGTCTTGGAAGTGTCTACAAATTCATCCAAAATAAAAAAGCAGTTAAAACTGGGGGGATTCAACCAGGGCCCATGATCTACTAAGTGTTCATCACTGAACAACAACAACAAAAAGATGATTTTAATATTTTAAAAATATCTGGAAGGGTGGTGGAGGTGCATGCTTTTAATCCCAGCACTCCGGAGGCAGAGGTAGGCAGATCTATGTGAGTTCAAGGCCAGCCTGGTCTACAAAGTGAGTTCCAGGACAAAGAAACCCTGTCTCAATAAATAAATTAGATAGATAGATAGATAGATAGATAGATAGATAGATAGATAGATAGATAGATATCTCAGAGTGTCCTGGCTAAAGAGATGATAGCAAAATATAGAATCTTTAAATAAAATTGTTTCTGTTATCAATACCCAAGTACAATATGTTCTCTGAAGCAGAAGGACTGCTGCAAATTACAGGGTTACACACAGTGAATTTTTAGCCAGTCTGGTCTACAGAGTAAGATCCTGTATAAAAACCAAATAAACAACAACAAAACAACAAAAATGAACAGTGGGGAAACTCTTAAAAGAGGGAGAGTGTTTAATGAAGACTTCTCTTTGTCTCCAGTAGGATGCCTTCAAAATGACATTTTCCCATACCCACCGATTCAAAGAAAGAATCCCATGGAGACCATCAAAAAAATTCATCCCACTAGGAGACACCATAAAACCACCACTCTTACAAAACCCAGTACGGCCCCTTGAGCAAAAATGACCTTTGGCGTGACAAAGCTTACACTTATTTGCTTAAGAAAAAGCAGCTTCCCTTGGAAGTCACATTTTTAAAGTATTTTGTCTGAGAAGTTGAGATCAGCAAAATAAGGAACATAATTTATAAAAAAGAAAAGGAAGAAAACGGAAGTATGACGTAGGAACAGAGACTTGTGTAGCGTGCTCATCACAAATAAACACAAGTAATGTCTAGCCTGTAGTTTGAGAAGCTTGTGCTTAACAAACTTTCCTGAAAATACAAAGCAACAGGACCCAAACTTCACTCTCTCTCTCTCTCTCTCTCTCTCTCTCTCTCTCTCTCTCTCTCTCTCTCTCTCTCTCTCTCTCTCTCTCTCTCTCTCTCTCTCTCTCTCTCTCTCTCTCTCTCTCTCTCTCTCTCTCTCTCTCTCTCTCTCTCTCTCTCTCTCTCTCACACACACACACACACACACACACACCACCAAGCCTCTCCCCATAAAAGACCAGGAGCTATCTTCAGGTAGCTAGTCCTGGTCTCCAGAGCCTCTCAGCCAGTGCACTGACCTGGGAACTCCTTTCCAGTGTTCTAGTTAAAACACTCGGTGACACTTCCTCAGGCTGAGGAGGATCTTTCTCCTCTGAAGACTCCAGTCTGGCCAAGCCCCGGACCCCAGAGCTCCTCCTGAAAGAGCACCTCTTGTTCACAGACAGCAATGTCACCTGTGGGTTACTAAGAGTGGCCAAGAAAGATTGCTCCGGGTTCTGGTGCGCCTGGCCCTTAGCTTTCTCCATAGCCAGGTCCATTGTCACTCCTTCCCTTCCCGCTAATGCAGTTCGGCTTCACCACACTTCTGGTGGTGTGAGGAAAATGCTTTCAAAAAGTCTTGCTCATTAGCAGGGACAGGCACCCTTCCCAACTGGGCAAATTACAAGCAGGGAGAGGCAATCTTCAGTCTGCAGCCAACTCAGTAACTTGCACGAATTGCATACTGCTGCCGGGTGTCTATTTGCTTTGTTTATCTCCACCCAACCCAATTGGCAGCCTCTCACTCAGCACAGGTGTGGGGTACTGTGGGCCCCAGCACAAAATCCATACACACGGTACTGAACAGCCAGGAGCCCAGCACCTAATCATCTTCCAAAGCCAAGCACGGCTTCCTTTTAGCCACCTGTACTCCTAAGAAACCTGGCTAGAGACAAAAGTGATGGGCCACTTCCTCGTAGTGCCAAGCTGCAAGGGTTTTCCTGGAATAATTTCAATGCCCTCTTCCAGAGCTCCAGTACTGGCAGAGGGCGGCTTACTGGGTAAGCGAAGTATTTCCCGGACAGCCTGACTTGCATTCCCAAGCAGGTGTTAGAAAGCTCCATGTTTTCTGCAGCTTTGCTTTCCCTTGACTTCAGTAAGAACTGACTGCAAAAACTCACGGCTAATAAGGCTCATTCATCCTTTATATTGGCACAATTGGCAGGAACTAATCCATAATTCAGGCTTCTCAGGCTACCTGCTGTTCCACCTGAGGATTACCAGACAGAGACATACCAGTGTGGAAATCCAGGCAGTTGCCCTCTGTCAGGCAGGGCAGTCTCCTTTCCCATCCCCCACTTGACCCATTCAGAGTCTGAAAAGAAGGTGACTGACTTCATGCCCCAAGGGAGGCAAACTGACAGACACTAATCTTGGCAACACCTACAGTTGGAATGTGGAAGGTACACAGTGCAGAATGAACTGAATCAGTGTGCTCATTTCTGCACTTCTTCCCACAGCTGAATGCATCGTGTTCAGGTCACTGGAACATGTATTTAGAACCCATGCCCTTCTGGGTATACACAATGACACCTCTATCTACCTGAAAATGACCTCAAGAATTCTGGACTAAGAGGTCTGCCCTTGAGCTAGTAGTTGCAGGGACAGAACTCAGGTGGAACTGCTTAGCATGCTCCACCCCACGTTCCAGCTCCACTACTACAACCAACCAACCAACCCAACAACCAGCCAACACAACAGTCAACCAACCCAACCACCAACCAACCCAACAACTAACCATCCAAAAACCAACCCAATAACCAGCCCCACAACCAACCCAACAACCAACCAACCCAATAACCATCAAGAGGTCTGCTTTCTTTGAGGGAAAGCAAGCCTATCAGTGGTCCACTTGCCAAACGCATTCACTGTTCTTTCCCTCCCATAACAATCTGATGTTGATATAACTTCTGAAGCATGTTCAGTCAGTCGATTCTTACAAAATGTGTATGCATTTTATTTTTATCTACCAAATATGGACCAAAACCAAAACAGAACCTGCCTCAATTTCCAAGAAACACTGACCAAGCCAGACCCCAACAATGAAAAGACAACTAGAACATCAAGGGCTTGGACTCCCCGCTTTCTTGCCAGAGCCTAGTACTACAGCAGCTGAGACTACTCAGAGCCTTCCTAGCTAGTGGCCCTATTTCCTGGTGGGATGTAAGGTTCCTGTAAGCTTGCTGACCCTTGAGTTTGTTGTACTGGGCAACACAGGTGGATAACCGAAGTTTATCTCTTTAACCCATTAGATTGCTGCAAAATTTTAGACATTTTGGTAGAAATCATCTCCAGAGATATCATATCTTTTAAAATATGAATTATTAAAGTTTTAACTTTTCCTTGATGATAAAAGATCATTACAAATACAAATGCTTCAGCATTGTGACTGGGAATATATACTTGGATTCAATCTGACTTGACTGTAGCCATCTGGAGTCAAAATGATTCTATCCTGGTTGGTTTCCCAAAAATAATTTCCTGCACATCACAAATAGTAAAAACCATTATACTGGTATGGAACTCTATAAACAGACCTTGACCTGGGGATGTACCTGACATCTTTGATACTAGCTTGAGATCAATCAGATATACTTAAAGTCACTTCTGATTTGACTATACTGTGCTGTGGGAGGGGGCAGTGATAAGGATCAAACTTAGAGGCTGAAGCATGCTTAGCAAGTGTTCTAGACTGAGCTATAAGCCTTCTGACCCAGATTGCTGGGATCCAATAGTTTTATGTTGGTATTTTGTTTTTTGCTTTTCAAAACACAGTTTCACTGTGTAACAGTCCTGGCTATCCTGGAACTAGCCCTGTAGACCAGGCTGGCCTCAACACACAGAGATCTACCTCCCGAGTGCTGGAATTAATGGTGAGCGCCACCACTGCCCAGCTGGGATCCACTAGTTTTGTTGCCACCCTGGACCTTACTTTTGTAAGACCCTGATACGCTGCACTCTCTGAAATCCCATATGTTCACTCTTCTTCAGTCTCACAGTACCTCGTGACTGATCTCCAAGGACCAGATAGTTCAGAAAGGTAGCTAAAGTATGCTGGGATTTATGTCCTAGATGCTTTTAACAAATAAAACATGGGAATTTTAAATACTTTCAAAGTGTCATCTAGATAATCACCCAGATCCAGACACAACCAGAAAAGTAAGCTAGGATCAGTTTTGAAAAGGCTAGACCTTGTCTTGGTGATGATGGGTAATCACCAGGAGATTTTTGTTGCTGCTGCTGCAGACACAAATGTTTGGGCTTTTGATTTTACTTTTTGTTTCTGTGGTACTGAGGTAGATCCCAGGACTTTCTGCATAATGGACATGCATACCTGGAAGAATTTTTAAGCATAAGACTTACAAAACTATAATATAATTGTGATATGGAAACATAGTTCTGTTAGAACATGAAGACAGAGGAAGGGGACACTTCAAAGCTCACAGGCACAGGCCACTTTCTTGAGCCAGAAGATCTAGTCCAAGCTCCTCTTTCATCTTCCCCTCACATCTGACCTCTGTCCTCTCTCTTAATCCCATCTCCCAGACTACTCCCACCTAGCCTGCCTCTCTTCCGAGTTGCCTCTGTCCCCTATAGCAAATCCAACAGTACTGAGGTCAACACTATCTGCACAAGTATTGCCTGATAGGGAAATGCCAACCAGGAAGAACAGAGCATGCACTTGAAAAGACAGAAGAAACTCTTTAATTATAAGAGGCTTCAACCCAAGCTCACACTTTAAAAAGATCCCACAACTTTTATAGGTCTTTGAGTCCTGTGTCCACCAAAAGGGATTTCCATCGGGCATGTTTATAGGAACAGACATCTTTGTACAAAGATGTTTTGGGGTAGCAATAAAAGTAAGTAAATATTTGTTAGAGTTATCAAACTTCAATGTGACCAAATTGGGGAGAAGTACAAATGACCCAATGCATCTTCCCAATGTGGCCACATTAAATAAATGTCCTTTTTCTCATTTTTCACTTTTAATTTGGTTCTTTTAAGTGGCCTCTTGAGAACAGGTGGCCAGACTTGACTTGAGGCATAGGTTGTGATTCCCCCCCTTATCCCCTTACCCACTCCTTAACATTAGTAGTAATTAGGGCATACAAACTTTGGCAGGTAAAAGGATATATTTCTTAGCAAACAGGATCTGTAATGTGACCTTTACCAAGAAAGCTGTGGCAATTACTCTTCCTGGCAGTGTTTATTTTCCCAGCAAAGGGTGTAGGGGGTCTCATCGAGCAGGCAGAAATCAGCAGTGCACAACAGTAAAACCAACTTGTTTTACCTCTACCCAACCCTCTGGTTACTAGACAAAGATCTCTATGAAGCTATTATAACACAGAGTAATAATTTGGTTTTATTATATATATATATATATGCATATATATATGTAATTATATAAATAGTCTCATCATCTACTGTTCATTATCTTTCCTAGAAGTCAAGAGCCCTTTGCCCATCAACTCTGCAAACTGATTATCCACTCTTGCTTCTACTGCTTAGTAGGGGCTCAGTTCTGACAAATGGCTCAGCTCTGGAACACAAGGATCTTCCATCTCCAGTAAAGAACAAATGTCAAAAGTTAGGTAAGTCTGTTTAAATACATTTAAATAAATGAGTTAAGCTGTATGGACACAGCAGGGTAAGGGGTTTTGGTCCTGTTTTTCTTTTTGATGAGGTCTTACTAGACCTGGCCTTAAAATTGTGGCAATCCTCCTACCTCTGCTTTCCGAGTGTCAGTGTTATAGACATGTCCCACCATGCCTAGAGCTTCTCCCAAGAATTGCATGGTGTTTTTCTGTCCCTTTTATACAAATCCAAGGGCAAACTCCATTGTTCTCTTATTCATTCCTTCTGGAACAACAGGTCTTCAAAGTGTCTTCTTGTACCCATGTATTTTGACTCCCACATGTGCAAACTTTGCTGTTCCCTAAAATAAATACACACATACACATACACATACACATACACATACACACACACACACACACACACACACACACACACACACACACACACACACACGCCACACATCCCCTTTGCTGTCCCAAACAACTATTTTGCAAGCTGAGAAGCCTGGGCCCCAAAGGCAGATGGGCAGCTCATGTTTCCATGAGCCCCTAAGACAAAAGGGCCCTGTTTGGGGGAGGGGCATCTGGCGAAGAAAACTTTTCAGCACTCAAAAAGATTACCAGCTCAGCCCAGTGGAGCTTTCAATAGGAAGGGCCTCCAAGAAAGACCCTGGGGCGGGCCAGGCCAGCCCTCTAAGGCACAAGAAGAGTCTCAGATTCTGTTCTATGACAGGACAGGATGGCAGAATCTGACACTAAGCTGCATGCTGGACACAGCAGCCGGGAAGTTTCCCACACTGAGAATATGGTTAGCACAGACACCGCAGTCACCAACCACAACCAAGGACCATCCTTCATGCCAGGACACAGATGGCTAAGACTGAAAGTCAAATGTTAAGGGTACACACAGCACAACATCCCCAAAAATCTTTCTCTAGGGTCTAGCCCTTTAAATCTTGCCTGACCCTCTCCTCCAAGTACCCTCCTAGACTTGCCAGATCTAGCTTGGGTCCCACATCCAGTATCCCAGTCTAGTCTGGCCACCTCTGCTGGTATCACAATCTCTAGGTTTCTGTCATGACCTGCTCTGCCTATCCTCCAACTCACAAGTTCATCCCACACCTTGTGTGGAAACTAACTCCAAACAGATCAAAGACCTCAGTGAGAAACCCACAACACTGAAACTGTTAGAAGAAAACATAGTCAGTGCCCTGTGTTAATATTTGGGTATCTGTACTGCCCTGCCCTTGGGATTCTGACAGGATACACCCTCAGCTGCAGCCACTAAGAGCATCATCTGTGCGCATTCACTACATTCCCTTTGAAAAGGGTCCTGCCCACCTCCAATCCTTCTCTCTCTCTCCTTCTGTCTGTTCCTTTCTCTGTCTCTGTCTCTGTCTCTTTGTCTCTCTCCTCTTGAATTCTGCCACATGGTATCTTTCTCTCTCGTGCTGATTTTTTAAATTACAACACCCTCTGTAATATATGTGTGGGAAAGTGCTTTCTGATTAGGACTCCATTTGTCTTAAGAATTAAGACCAACAATTGACAAGAAGCTTGTGCACAGCTAAAGAAACAATCAACCGGAACCAGATGAAGCCGCCCAAAGAACAGGAAAGAATCTTTGCCAGCTTCGTATCTAACAAAGGATTAGTATCCAGGAAAAAAAAAAAAAAAAAAAAAAAAAAAAGGCAAAGAGTCAAAAACAAAACAAAAATGTCCCATTCAAAAACCAAGCCTGAGACTTGAACGGAGTTATCAAAAGAAAAAAAATGTCTAAAAACAAATCTCAAAAAAATATTCATCATTGTCCCTAGCAATTAGGGAATGAAAATCAAAACAACTTGAAGATTTCATCTTACTCCAATCAGAATGACAAAGATTTTAAAAAAAAGTAAAATAATGGACAATAAATGCTACAGGGAATGTAGAGAAAGACAAACCCTCAATCACTGTTGATGAGATTGCAAACTGGTACAGCCCACTCTGAAAATCAGTGTGGAGAACTCTCAAAAAGTTAAAAATAAATCCACCATATGACCCAGCTATAACACTCCTTGGCATAAGCCCAAAGGACTCACCTTCTTACTCTACAGCTCCTTGCTGGGCCATGTACATTGCTGCTCTATTACAATAGCAAGGAAATGGAAACAAGCTAAATGTTTTTCAACAGATGAATACATAATGGAAGTGTGGTACACATACACTGTGTAATACATTGGTAAAGAAAATTGAAGTGGATGGAAATAAAAAAGATCACATTGAATGAGGTAACCCAGACCCAGAAACACATGTTCTCTCATCCGAGACTCCGAGCTCCATGTCTTCAGATGTGAGCTCATATCCTGAGTAACTACAGGAACCAGGAATAGTAAAAAACAGATCAAAGCTGAGACACAAGTGTTGGGGAGCAATAGAAAAAGGAATCTGGGCACAGGGGATCTGATTGGAGAAATGGAAAAAAGGAGGGCTCTAATTAGGTAGAAGGGAGGAAAGTAGAAAGATACAGAAGACAGGAGGGTAAAATAACATTAAGGATGACTAAAGAAGTCATAAAGAATTAAACTATTAACGATTTACCTTTAAAAAAAACACTAAGATACACATGAGCCTTTGTAAATACACATACATAGTCTATATGATTTTTTTCATCCAGACTGACAATGCTCCCTCCAAGATCCAAAGTTTATCTAACAAAACCCAATCACTGGGTATGAGAAATTCTCCTTTGAACTGTTGGTCTGGGTTGTCCAAGAGACTTCCAAAACATTATGGGTTCTTTCTTGTTAGTACCCTTGGTGTCCCCCAGAGGTAGAAGATAAGTCCCTAATACTGAAAGCACCAAGCTTCAGACCCAGAGCCCAGAGGCCCCTGAATGGAAACTGACCTGAAAGCTTCCTCCTTCGGGGGTAGCTTTCATGGTACCAGAAGGCATCATGCAAGCTTCCAAATTCAATAGTCCTACCCAGCCATGATGTGTATGAACCACAATATGACTGGCATGGCAAGATAACCCTAAGGGTACACTAGTGGCAATGCATACCTTGGCAGCAACCAATAGCTTTCTAATTGGACTTAAGACCCACTCAACAATAGAGAAATCATGCCAAGTACTTAGCCAACTACCCAAAGCTGGTGAAGTCATGGATCTTGAAGGAGAATCTACTTCTATTTTACTAATCCAGTGTAATTCTAAATACTTGTCCTTATACCCACAGATAAAGTATAGTTGTGACCCCTCACCAAGGAAACTTCTGTTTGCTACAGATGGAGAACATTACAGAAAAACACAGCAAAGCTATAAAGCCCAGTCCCTATGGATATATCCACAAAACAAGCACCTAAGGCTCAGAGAACATAGCAGAAGAGGGGGACAAGGTAGGGGTGAGAACTGTAAGAACTGGAGGATCAGGGAGTTTGCTGTGAGACTGTGTCTCTTAGAAATGTCAGAAGCTACCCCCATTAAGTCTCAACAACATGACTGCATAAACATAAGCTGAACAAGAAAAATAATAGGCATTCTAAAGTGGACAGAGGGCTAAGAGGAAGCACAGAAGTCCTCAACCCTACATGAAGATCTAAGGTCAACTAAGGAAGGCTGAGAACAGGAGAAATAATCTTCCCCAGAGAAGAGCATCCCCCAATTGGTTATCCGATACCAAATGGCCAGCCCTGAAAACACATGTGCAAGCAACTTATACAGACAGACCAGAGTGCATTTATATATTTAGAAATATGTGTATAAACATACAAGTAAGTAACAATAATTAATGGAAAAAGAAGCTACAAATTTGAAAGAGATCAAGGAGGGGGATAGTTTGGAGACACAAAAGTATGCTGGACAGTTTTTATGACATCTTGACTCAATCTATAGTCCTTTGAACTGAGGGAACGCCAGTTGAAAAAAAAAAGCCTCCATCAGATTATGCTGCAGGCAAGCCTGTAAGGTCATTTTTTTTTAACTATAAAATAATAACACCTTTAATCCCCCAGCACTCATGAGGCAGAGGCAGGCAGATCTGTATGAGTTTGGGGTCAGCCTGGTCTACAATAGCCCCAGGTCATCTGGAACTACACAGTGAGACCCTGTTTCAACATTGATACTGACGAAATACTTTTTTAAAAGCTTTGTAACCAAGAGTTCCTAAAGTCCTCCAGCACAGACCACACTCTCCACTGTCCTCCAGGCCCGTTCGAAGGCAGCATAGGTGCCAAGGTGGATGCAGAAATGACGACCACCCAAGGGGACACTAGGAGGAGGGGACAATGACACCTCAGTCCCAAAAGGCCATACCAGATCTCGGAAGCTCCCAGCCAGAGGGATCTGTCACCTGGCAGAAGCTGTGTAAGGCATTTTTTTTTAAGTTGTGATTGATGTGAGAAGGCCGAACCCATTGTGGGTGGGGCCACCACCCAACTGGTGATCATGTGATATAAAAGAAAGCGGGTTGAGCAAGCCATGGTAAGCAAGACAGTAAGCAGCATTCCTCCATGGTCTCTGCATCAGCTCCTGCCTCCAGAGTCCTACCCTGACTGAGTTTCCTGCCCTGACTTTCCTTGATGATCAACAATGATGTCAAAGTTTAAGCAAAATAAACCCTTTTCTTCCCTACTTGCTTTTAGTTGTGGATTTTATTTCTATAGTAATAGAAACCAAGACAGAAAGGGGGGAATGGTGTTATTATATTAAAATCTCAAAAAATAAAGAAATAGTATATTTAAAAAAAAAAAAAACCTACAGGCGTACAAGAAACATCTGCCCTTAGAACAGTAGAGAGCAGCATTCAGATGTGAAAAATATTCATTTAATTTTCAGGCACCTGGATGGAGTCAAGGCCAGCTGCTGGTCAAAGTTCCCCATGGTCCCACACAACTACATAAGGAAGCCAGTGGTTCCTAAGATGGAACAGCGAGTGAGCTCAGTAGGACTTTTACTCTCTGGTATGAATAGGAAATGGAAACAAGCCAACCAACCACAGGCAAGCTCACTGGAGAGTGTTCTTAAAGTTCTATTTGGCTAAACAGCCTGGAGTGGGAAATAACAGCAGTTAAATTATAGGAAGAGCAGATGGGGCCAAAATGAGAAAAACTTTGAATATCAAAGTAAAAGCTTCTATTTCACAGGCCATTGTGTGCACAATCTGCTGAATAGTGGTGAAATAAAACTCCCCCTCCAGGCACTGCCTGAGCTCTCAGGCATCACCACTAACCCGAGAGGTCTCTGGTGCCACCTGGAGGCCCAACTACTTGCGAGTCCTCTTACTCTGCCCACCCCCAGAGGACACCATGATATAGCTCTTCCTTGTTAAGATTCCCTGCCCCATTTCCAGTCTACAGCCCCTCTTCCTGAAAAGCTAAAACATGGAAACAACGCCCCCCCCCAAAAAAAAAGGCCTCCTTGAACTCCACTACCTACCAGATCCCTTTCTTCTCATAGCTCGGAGGACCACATTTCTTGGCCGCCATGGTCAACCTTCAGGTTACACCATACTCCTGGAATTTCTCCTATTCCACTCTACTCTGAGTCCTACACTACAGCCCTGTAGGCACCAAAGTGCTAAGTGCCCAAGTACCTCCTGAGTAGTCCCTCCCACTCCCTGGCCCCTTCCCCTCCCCCAGCTTATCCTATAGGTCTCTTCTTCAAATGTATACATTCTCTGGTACTCTCATCCAGTCCCATGGAGATACCTTTCTTAGACTGGTCAGGCTGTGTAGCAAAGCACCTCAGGCTGTGTCTTTTGTAAAGGCAACAATGGACTTCTCATTGCTTAGACCAGGAGTCTAAGATCAAGGTGAGCAGATTGGAGGGCGGGATAGAGGGGCACACTGCTCCCTACATCAAAGAGGCACATCCAGTTGCATCCTCATTTGGCAGAAGAGATAAGGGAGTCACTCCTTCAAGCCTCTTTTCTAAACTAATAACTTTCTTTATTTTTTGAGAATAGACATAATTCATCCCCCCACCCTTTTTTTTTTTTTTTTTTTTTTTTTTTTTTTTTTTTTTTTTTTTTTTTTTTTTTTTTGAGCAGGGTTTCTCTGTGGCTTTGGAGGCTGTCCTGGAACTAGCTCTTGTAGACCAGGCTGGTCTCGAACTCACAGAGATCTGCCTGCCTCTGTCTCCTACACTGCTGGGACTAAAGGAGTACACCACCACCACCTGCCCCCTCTCCCCTTTTTAAGTCTCCCTCTTTTATAAGAGCACCAATCCCATTAGGTCTGCCCTGCTGGGCAAATTGCTTCCAAAGACCTGACCTACACAGGAATCTGGAAAAGACAGGCATTCATTTCCTGGCACCATCTCCGGTGATGAAATTCCTCCTAGCTATGGCCCGGGATTGACTACTGATAAGTATCTCCTCTCAAATCCAGCAGTAAATGTTCAGGAAGTCCCAGCAGTCCCACCTTCATGAGACAGACAGGATCGACCACCAGAACACTTAAAAATATATAGTTTTATGTGTATGGTTTTGCTTACACGTCTGTCTGTTTACCACAGGGGTAAATCTTAGAGCTGCCATGTCTAGTGAAAACACTAAAGACACTGGTATTATGGTTTTTTTATTAGTCTTAGATGTTAGCAAAACTAGGTAATGTATTGTTCATCTATCTGTATAATTATGAAACATTTTACACCACAAAAGGCTGAATTGCAGGGGCTGCAGGTATAGCTCAGTGTCGGAGCATGTGCTTGGTATACCTATGGCTCTGTGTTCAAATCCAAAGCAATACAACCTGGGTTATAACAAACATAAAACAGAGAAAGGCAGTTGACCTCTACAGTGGATACTTCTATAGAAGGTGCCAAAAAAAGAAAAGAGAGAAAGAAAGAAGGAAGGAAGGAAGGAAGGAAGGAAGGAAGGAAGGAAGGAAGGAAGGAAGGAAGGGTGAGAACAGCTGGAAAAAAGAAAGGACAGTTGGATGAACATATTACTAGCTAATATTCTTGTTCTTTTTTGTGTTGGGGAAGTGGCTATTCTTGGTTGTCAACTTGACTATATCTGGAATTAACCCAAGCTGCTGGGCACACCTGTGAGGTATTTTCTTGATTGGATCATTTGAGGTGAGAAGACACATCCTAAATCTGGGCCGCTCCACCTGGTGGCAGCCTGTTAAGGGCCATGGGCCCTAAACTGTGGGGTTTAAAGCCCATCTTTGTTTTTAAGTTTGCAGCTTAAAACCAGCTCTGTGAGCCTCATATAACCTGTAATTAGACGGTTTGGCCAAACGGAACTGCTAACTGCTTCTGTTTCGAGAAAGGGCCTGGGGCTTTCGCTGTTCCTGGGAAGACGAAAAGATGTTCCGGCTGATAAGAAGAATTCTCTGGCCCCAGCATACACCAGATGTTCCTTCCTGTTATTCCCCACTTACCCAACTTCCTTGGTGCAGGGCTATATAAGCTCACACTGAGCCCCAATAAATCGAGACCTTGACAATTGCACAGATGGACTCTGGTCCCCTCTTTTGCGCCGCTTGGTCTCCTTCCCTTCTCTCGCCCATGACTCTTTCAGGCAGCCCCCCTTCGGAACCCTGAATGACTAGACTCTCGGGACGGGTCAAGTGGCGCCTGAACAGGGACCCGGAGTATGGTCAGCTGTCGGACGGCAGAAAGACAGCCCAGGACAAAGAGGATCCTGCAGTCGGCTAGACTCAAGCCCTCTCCAGGTGGAGGTAAGGTACCAATCATTGCCGTCCAAATGTCATGGGTACTTTCATTAGTAAGGAGTTGCAATTTATAAGGAAACTCAAGACAATTCAGGGAGAAAGTAAGAGTTAAAAAGAAAGATAAAAAGGAGAAGATAAAAAGAAATGAGTCAAAAAGAAAGATTTAGTTCATTTTTTCTGTTTTATTGATAAAGCTTGTCTATGGTTGATTTTAATGGGACCAGACATAGCTCCCCAGACCTGGGAAAAGGTTGGGAGAGTTACTTCGCCCACAGCAGAGGACTTGCAAGCCACCCACAGTGAGAAATGCTGCTGGCAGCATTTCTTAGAGGCGATCAAGCTTGGGGGCTGCAACTTACAGCCTTGGGAGATGACGCCATGGTTGATGGCTAATTAATATATATAAATGCTATTGAAACAGCCAGACTGTTTTTGAGATTTATAGAAAAGAAAAGGCAACATATTTAAGCTTAGAATTGTTCAAATTTTGGATGCTCATATTACAATGATTGACTATAAGCTACTATGTTAGAAATTTCAGTTAGGGATTTTTCTTTTCTACAAGCTGATCATAACCTAGGCAAAAGGAGAAATGTGAGACGTATGCAAGTTATGAATGAACGGTGTGGCCACACCTGGATGCGTGATGTGATTGTGAATTTATGAATGCGGATGAATGGAAATGCCTAAATTGCCTTGGATATGATTAGAGATATTTACCTTGCCTTGGATATTGTTTAAAAAATATCAAAATCACTTTAATATGGTCAAAAAGAGCATCCAGTCAGTCAGTCAATGTCTTAACAGGAGAAATTATGATTTGAGCCCTAGGAGACAGTCAATTAAAAAGTTAGCAAAAGCCTTTAGCTTAGAGACAGGAGAAATCTATGGATGATTCTATAAAATTTGGCAGATGAGAGAATACAGGTCTTACCAAATTTTTACGGTTAAAAAAAGGAAATCTAGAAAATTAAAGTTAAAACATGATTTTAAAAAGGGTTTGTAAGAAGCCTCAGGAAAGAGCCAACCTGTTAGATTTACAGCTTGGCAGGTCAGCTAACATGCAAATGAGATCTTATCAGCTTGTCAGCCTCGAAGTTTAGATTAGAAAAGGCTACTCAAAAACTCTAAATAAATCTAGAAAATTGTTAAAGACATATGTTATATTCTAAAGAAATTAAGGCTTAATAGATAGCAATTGGAAAAGATAGTTTAAAAATCTTTAAATGAGTTTTTTAGAAATTGTTATAAAATATTCATTGGTTAAGCACTTTTTGGGGGACATCTAATGATGATTTAAATCCTTTAAGTAAAATTCTATAAGGAGATAATGATCCAGATATACCCAAACAGCTAACTAGAAGGGTAGACAAGTTCTATAATTAGCTATGGTTGCGCCTACAAGTCTTACCAGCCTAAATATTTTAAACTTTTATTTTAAAGCATTAGCCTTCATGGTACAGAAATGCCATATAGATTCTAAGAAGTATTTTAGGAGAAAACCAAGTATGATACATGTCTCCTACTCTAAGCAACAGTTTAATTGATGGTTTCAGAACAATGATTTATGGGCGATTGCCTTTGCTCAATTTTCAGAAAGAACTGATAATCAATTTCTAGCTCATGGACTGTTACAATTTGCACTATACATCCTTTTGTATTTCCAAAATTGTAAAGAGCAGTCCTATAAAAATATGCTATGTTAATTTTTACCAATGGTTCTATTGGGAGAGTTACTTACATAGGTTTTTAATAAGAAGAAATAGAGCAGACAGCTCTGGCTTCAGCTCAAATAATCAAACTACAAGCTGTTGCAATAGTCTTACAGATCCTGGTAAATAATTCATTTACTTTGTATACTGACAGTCACTATATATTTAAGGCTTATAAGGTAACAGAAACAGTCCCATACACAGGGTCTAGTAATAGTCAAGTCAGAATATTATTTAAACAAATTCAAAATGTTATTCACCTAAGAGAATTATCATGTTTATGGATCACAATGGGAACCTATTAAATAGGCCTTTCCCTGATTACTAGCCAAATGGAATGAATTATCTAATTAACAAAATTGGTTGATTTGCCTTAAATAGAAAAAGCTCGACAGGCTTCTAACTTTCTTCATCATAATAGCAAATTGGGCTTAACCAGAGAGACTGCTGGTCAAATCATCAAACAATGAGGAATATGTCCACAATATGGCTATGGCTGGTTTAAGGGTGAATCCTCAAGGCCTGCTCCCCAACCATTTATGGCGAATGGATGTGACTCACATTACAGAGTTTGGCAAGTTAAAAATGTGCCACTCCACAAACAGGAGAAGCCCACCAGGCATGTTATAAGTTACTGTTTAAGATGTTTTGCTTACATGGGAGTGCCAAAAGCTATGAAAACAGATAATGGGTCTGGATATACTAGCAAAGCTTTCCAAAACTTTTTGTGCTTAATTCCCGAGACCGGTGCTACCGGAACAGCCCGTGTGGCCTAGTCCCACGCCAGCGCGCGTGAACCTGCCTGCCGAGCTCATAGCGGCGAAGACAGCTGGGCCTTTGGGCCTTTGGGCCTTTGGAGACGCAGCATGCTGCTGACTTGGGGGGAGTAAAGCACCTGCCTCCGAGCTTTTATAGCGGCGGTGAGACATGAGGCGAGCCTGCAGCTTGGGCGGCTCCTGAGCCAGCAGGACGCACAGGCAGTGGTGGTGCACGCCTTTAATCCCAGCACTCGGGAGGCTGAGACAGGAGATCACTTGAGTCCAGGAATTTGGGGCTGTAGTGTGCTATGCCGATCAGGTGTCCGAACTAAGTTCGGCATCAATATGGTTACCTCCAGAGAGCGGGCAACCACCAGGTTGACTAAGGAGGAGGAGTTCTATGCCATGCATTGTCTGTGCTAAATTTCCTCATGTATGATGCTACAGGAAAATCAGCCGAGGATCGCCTCTGGCATCCATCAATGGCTCAAAATTATGCTCAAGCCTTATGGAAAGATCCCCTAACTTACAAATGGCACGGACCAGATCCGGTCCTCATTTGGGGAAAAGGACATGCATGGATTTTTGATACTCAGGACAATAATGCTAGATGGTTGCCTAAATGCCTTTTAAAACTATATAATCCACCCAGGGAAAGCCCCTGGGAAGCCTTCTAATTCTGCTTAATTCTAGATAAAAGATGCTGTCTTTTGGCTACTTGTGCGTTCCCACCTTCGATTGCCGTTGCTGCTGGAAGCCCTTATCAGATCTACAACTACACCTGGATGATCCTCAACCGAGCCAGAGATGCTGCCAATGCTTCACAACTATTGTGACCACCCCCTCCTATTCCCCCCTGACCATTTTTCCCCCAGGACCTCCCTCTTCCGCTGATCTTATTCTATCCTTAATTAACCTTACTGTTCAGGCCCCTCATCAAGCCAGTCACTCCCTTATGGAGGACTGTTGGATCTGTTATTCTTCCACCCCTCCCCTTCATCAGGGAATTGCAGGCATTCAGTTCCTACCTTGCCCCCCCCCCCTAACGGTACATGCCCCTGAGGAGCTGCTCCCTAGCTGGGAAGAAAGGCCCCGTCACAAGAGAGAGCCCATTTCAGCCGTCACCTTAGCTGTCATGCTGGGCTTAGGGGCAGCTAAAGCCAGGACAAGATTAGCTTCCCTGATAACTTCCAAACAGCAATATGCACAACTGTCTATGGCAGTGGACAAAGATATAAAGGAATTACAAACAGGATTACAAAACTTAAAGGACTCTCTGGTCTCCCTATCTGAGATGGTGTTGCAAAATAGGAGAGGTCTTAACCTGGTCTTTCTTAAAGAAGGCGGCCTCTGTGTAGCTCTTAAAGAGGAATGCTGTTTTTATAAAGATAAAACTGGGTTAGTACAAGATAGTATAGAAAAAATAAAGAAAAATCTAGAGGATAGAAAGAAACAAAGAGAGCAACAAGAGTCCTGATATAAAAATTTTGGTTTTCAACCTCCCCCTGGCTTTCTATTTGCTACCGTCCCTCCTGGGACCGCTTATAGGATTATTGCTGCTGATTTCTTTTGGTGCATGGGCCTTCCAAAGAATAACTCACTTTATAAAAGGTCAGATAGATTCACTTCTCCCTAAAGATTTTGTCTCCGTACAGTATCACCAGATCCAGAACCCAGGCGACGAGCAGCGTGACGAGCAGAGCGAACCAGGCAACCCCTTGGGCCATCAAGAGAGGCTTAAATTTTCTAAACTGTTAAAGGTCTAGTCACAGGCTTTAGAGCCATACTTGCCATCCCTAGGCATGCAACACTGGTAGCCCCGGGTACAAATGGCCGCCTCCACGACGGGCAACTTCCTTCCCTCCTAGACTAACCTAAGACATGGGACCCCTGGATGTCGGATTTTTATCATCCAAAGACGGGTAAAGTCAATGAGGTGGCAAGGTCGAACTAACGGTCATGAACAAAGACCCCCTAAGAATGCTACCTGTGGCCTAGTCTCACCTCCCTCCTTTGTTAAGGAAAAAATAAGGGGGAGATGTTAAGGGCCATGGGCCCTAATTTATGGGGTTTGAAGCCCATCTTTGTAAGTCCTTTTATGACCTTTAAGTTTGCGGCTTAAGACCAGCTCTGTGAGCCTCATATAACCTGTAATTAGACGGTTTGGCCAAACGGAACTGCTAACTGCTTCTGTTTCGAGAAAGGGCCTGGGGCTTTCGCTGTTCCTGGGAAGACGAAAAGATGTTCCGGCTGATAAGAAGAATTCTCTGGCCCCAGCATACACCAGATGTTCCTTCCTGTTATTCCCCACTTACCCAACTTCCTTGGTGCAGGGCTATATAAGCTCACACTGAGCCCAATAAATCAAGACCTTGACAATTGCACAGATGGACTCTGGTCCCCTCTTTTGCGCCACTTGGTCTCCTTCCCTTCTCTCGCCCATGACTCTTTCAGGCAGCCCCCCTTCGGAACCCTGAATGACTAGACTCGAGGGACGGGTCAGCAGCCTATATAAAGGACATGGAAAAAGAAAGTCCTTGCTCTTTGTCCACTTGCCCTCACTCTCAATGGCAAGTTTGTTCCTTTACTAGTATTAGGGCGTGTTTCTTTAGGATTCTGATGTATACTGTAGACCTAAAATATCCAGCCTTGAGGACAAAACAACTATTGGGTTCTTGACCTCTCCACTGGGGGGCAGCCAGTGTTGGAGTAATAGGACCACAGTCTGTAACCCACTCTAATAAATCCTCCTTATGGGGGGAGGGGGGCTGTTCTATCAGTTGTTTCTCTAGAGAACGCTGACTAATACAGGAGATAAAAGTGTATGTCTTGTGAACATGGTGCATGCATGTGAGAGGAGGACATGGGATGTTTTCCACTGTCATGCTCCATCTTCTCCTTTAAGACAGGCCCTCTCACTGCAATGGAAGCTAGCCATTTTAGCTGGGCTGGCTGGTCAGCCCATTCCTATCAGCCTGTCTCTGCCCCTACCTTCCACAATGCTGGGTTAACCTGCAACCACTGCCATGCCCAGCTTCCTGCATGGGTGCTAATAACTAGGTCCTTCCACTTGCACAAAGGTTCTCTCCCCATCGAGCCATCTCCTCAGTCCCAATATTCTTATTCTTAGGTCGGGTGAGGTACAGAGACATAACCTAAAGTATTACATTTTATAACTGGATATAGATGTTCATATGTATTTCTTTCATATCCAATAACTGACAAAATGAGAAAATGCAAAGGGATCAAAGAATGGAAACAAGGAAACGCAGCAGACTCTTTCTATGGAGGGACATAGCTATACAAATAAAATAGCTAGGGGAAGGCATAAGGTAACGGAGAGACTTCTGAACGAAAGCACAATAGATGGCTTCATGGGCAGAGTGAGGCGGAGGCTAGGAGAGGATAATCGGTCCTCTAGATTCCAGACAGGTAGACAGGAGGGTCAAAGGTCGAGCATGACCTTTGAAAAGAAGGCTGAACTGCCCTCTGATTCCAAGTCAGGAGAAAAAGCAGTTTGTACAGCATGGTGACATGAAGGGGGATAAGGCAGAAGGACTGTAAGTTTAAGGCCAGCCTACAGGACCTGGCCTGGTCTCAAAGAACAAAAAAAAAAAAAAAAAAAGGAAAGGGGGTGGGGTGAGTTGTAGATCCAAATAAAAATTGGTGGGGGGCAGGGCATGTAGAGCCAGGAGGAAAAGCTGGAGAAAGCACCCCCAGTGGTTTCCTTAAAGTAAGAAGGGAAGTCACTTGTTGAGAATGAGAGACAAGACTGAGCCAAGGGTCCCTCCTACAAAAGGTGACGGTCTTTATGGTCATAACCAGATAGATAAAGGGCAAGTCAAAGGCACATTGAGATAAGAAACAAACTGCTAGCAGAGCCAGCTACACAGTTGCCTGACTTTTTGGCACCAGCATAACTTACATTCTGAAAGGGCAGATTTCACAATTTCTGATCACTATTTAGCTAGGGGTTTAGCTCTGTGTACAAGCACAAAGCCCTGGGTTCCATCTTGCCCCGATGGTCTTTATGTCAACTCAACACAGGCTAGAGTCATTCTGGAAGAGGAAAACTCAATTATGGCAAGCCTGTGGGGCATTTTCTTAATTAATGATTGATGTGGTTAGACCCATCCCATAGGGAGTGGTGCCACCCCTGGGTGCGTGGCCATGGATGATATAAGAAAGCAAGCCACGATGAATGAGCCAGTAAGCAGCACCCTCCATGGCCTCTGCATCAGCTCCTGCCTCTGGATTCCTGCCCTGTTTGAGTTCCTGTCCTGACTTCCCTCAGTGTTCCACAGTAATGTGGGACTGTAAGCTGAATAAACCCTTCCTCCCCAAGTTGCTTTTGGTCACAGTGTTTATCACTACACTAGACATACCCCTAGCCACACAAAGAAAAATAAGGCTATTCCACTCTGCTCTGCTGCATCCACCTTTGAACTGCTATTTTCTTCTGTAACTTAGTTTAACAAACAAAAGAGTTAGGGTGCAGCTAATGTGTATAAGGCCTCCATCCCCAACATCACGACAAATAAATAAACATTAACAGGCACTATCAGATTTTCACCTGGTAACATTTTTTTTTCTCATTTATATCGGAACAATAGCGAGTCACTTGACCAAGGATACGTCCTTGATATTGGTGCTGTGGTTATCAGTGAGCAGCGACCATGTCACCACCATGGTCACCCTCTGAAATGACTGTCAGTAAAGCATTTAAAATCCAGCTACGGGGCTGTAGAGTTGGCTCAGTAGTTAAATGCTCTAGCTACTCTTCCAGAGGACCCGGATTTGATACCCAGTATCCACATGGCAGCTCACAACTGTCTGTAACTCTAGTTACAGGAGATCTACCTCTCTTCGGGACACCAGGCACTAACATGGTACACAGATATATATGTAGGCAAAAAACACTCATCCATCTAAAAATAAATAAAAGAAATCTGTAAAAAAAATGAATGAATGAATGAATGAATGAATGAAACTAAAACTATAAAGAAAACAATAAACACAAAATAAAAAGCCAGTCTTGGTAGTGTACACCTATAATACAAGTAAATCACCAGGTAATTACTACCCCACAGAGAGGCCCCTGAAGAAAACACAATGGGTGAAATAATGCTATAATTCATTCATTCTTGAACAACTAAAGCACACCTTTACAAACTATGGAAAAGAAGGAAACCCACAATGGTGACTCGTGCCTATAATTCCAGCAATGGGTAGGAGGGTGTCGTAAGTTTTAGACCAGCCTGAGCTACACAGTAAGTAGTTGGCCAGCCAGCACTACATACCAAGATCCCCATCTCAGGAATAGAACTATATTATTAAATATTCTCACTCCCTTCAATACCACCTGTAGAGTTTTGTTTGGTTTTGACGTTTTGTTGTTGTTGTTTGGTTTTTGGATTTTTTTGTTTTGGGTTTTTTGTTGTTGTTTTGTTTTGTTTTGTTTTTTTGAGACAGGGTTTCTATGTTTATCTGTCCTAGAACTAACTCTGTAGACCAGGCTGGCCTCAAACTCACAAAGATCTGCCGGCCTCTGCCTCCCGAGTGCTGGGATTAAAGGCGTGCACCACCATGCCCGGCTAATTGTATGCCACCCATACACTTAAGAGCTAACTACCACCTATATTGCTATTAGGACTTCCCTGGTCTCTGGAGTAGCAGCTGAACAACCTACTCTGCACTGGGAAAGCATACTGTGAAGGATATGCTTTTGAAATGTTGTTAAGTCTGATCCCAGGAGTTGCGAAATTAAGCCAAACCATTAGTTCAGTAACACCAGATGCTATGACCAAGTACTATGAAGTCCCAATGACAGTGTGTTTTGGAGAAAGCTGGTAAGACTGACCTAGGACCAAATACTAAATTTGCTCTTATTAGCAAGCTTCCTTGATCAAGTTCTTTAACTGCTGCCTCAGTTTCCCCACCAACAAGACCTGGATGCCTTTTGCAGTTCTAGCAGTGCATTTAAGTTAGCACAGATCCCATGGGCAAAGGCTGGTCACTAATTCTAGTAAGTGTTGTTGTGCATGGGCACCTGAACATCCATCTGAGTGACCAGCTATAAGTCAGGGTCTTGAACAACTTTGGGATAGATAGTTCACTACAACAGTTCACAGGACATACATAACAAAGGGCGAAGCACAAGAACAGCCCAGTGGAAGAGATATATAGAGCAAGGGGTTCAATGCCTTCTGCAGACAGGCCACCCACACACCCAGAATCTTCACAAGGTTTACTTCCTGAAAGCTCCCCAAACTCATCATTTAGGAGTTTCATGGAGATTCCATTTCATAGACAGGGTTAATAAAATCATTAGTCATTTGTGACTAGTCTTCAGTCTCTCACCTCATGGGAGGGGTGAGAGAAAGGGTTCTAACACCCAAACCACATGGCTGGTTTCTCTGGGGACCAGACCCAATTCTCAAGCCACCTAAAAGCACATCAAGGTCTGCCTCCTAACAGACCTCAGTAACTTTGAAAGGCTCTCCTTGTGAACAATAAAACATGCTCCTATTACTCTCCCTGAAGAAATCCCAAGGGTTTGGCTCTGGTCAGGAACCCAGAACAAAGATCAAATATTCATTTCCTATTATCACACGTGTGCCTAAGAACTTGGACACTTTCTGCCTTCGGCCCAGAACACTGGCCTGAAACCTGAATCACTTGGATCTGTATTCCAGTGGAACTTCTGGAAGTCTTATCTGATCACCTACCAAAACAGTCTTCTTTGTCCTTATGCTTCCCCATCCAGTGTCCAGGCAGGGAAGCTGACAAGGACCTAATGCCAGGCAGTTCATTGTCAGCATATTTAAAACACATTTGGGAAAAAATTTCCAAGCAACAATCATTTCAATCCAAGTACACAACAGAGCTTAAGATGTGACTATATAGAAATACCTTTGCAAGATACATGTGACCATGAGGGTGGGTTCTATAGCTAAACAGCCAGGAGTCTAGTGTGGTCTCTTGACTGGGATAGCATAGAGGTCAGCAGGCCATAAAACACATGTGACATTCCCCCCTCAAGGTGGGTTCCACTGAGATCTAAAGACCTCAAGATCTCAAGATCTTTAGATCTAAAAGATCTAGAGATCTAAAGATCTAAAGAGTCTAGGATAATCGTTCTGAGAAATTTGGGAGAGGTCTACCTCCACAAATAGCAAAAAGTAAAAAGGTCACCAGATCATTAGCAATATCCATTCTCAGCTTTTCTGGATGAGATATATATATATATATATATATATATATATATATTCCACACACACATATATACATTTTTCAGATATTATATTTTAATCTTTCCCCCTGAGGAGACACCCCTGCTTCATTAACATTCCTGGTTTTCTTAGTGCTTCTCTGCAAGTCCAAGGACCTTTGAGCCCCTCAACACCTACCCTGCTGTTTACAATCACCTTCCCTACTCCATTCTATGAGAATGCAATTTCCCTAAAGAAAAGGTCTTAAGTCATAGCTTGATCCTCAGACCTCAGCATTTCTTACACAGTACTCAAAAAGGCAATTGCTGGACAGCAGAAAAATGGTACTAGAATGATAACAGCAAATGCCAGGGTTGGAGCTGGGGATGTAGTCACTGGTGGAATGCTAGGGCCCCTAAGTAGGTCTTTAGCATAAAATTAAAACAAAGCCTATATCAAAGCATCAAGAGCAAAAGACCTACATAAAATGGATTTGATTTTCTAAACCGCAAAAAAAAAAAAAAAAAAAAAAAAAAAAAAAAAAAAAACCAGAAAAAAAGACAGAAAGGGGAATGGGTTGTGAGAATTTAATAAGAGAGTGAACACAGAGAAATTAAAATACACCATGTAGCACATAGTCAGCTGTGACTTTGGCTAACGACATTATCAGTGTAATTCACAAGAGGGTGAGGTCAACATGGGCCAGAGCAGTTAACCAACCGCTCCAAGGAGAGGCACAGGTCTTGAATCTCATCTGGTTAGATAAAGACTTTGCTCTCTCATGGGGACAGGGCAAAAGATAGGACATGTCTCCTCCTCTGCTCTGGCCACCCCTACCCAGTATGTGCTGTCTTCATGCCATGGATCAAATGCTGTTTTCACACCCTAAGAATTACCTACTCACCAGCCTCTCTCTCTCTCTACCCACCCGTTAACCAACTCTCCTTTTTATTTCTACACACCAGAATCTAAATGAATTTCACTAACAAGAGACATTCAATAAAACTGCTGGATAAATTAACTTCACAGACCTGTACAAAAGGACCAAGCTGCTACATACATACATACATACATACATCAAGTATATAGGACCAGCTGAATGGCTCTGTGGGTGAAGTCACTGGTCACCAAGCCTGATCACCTTCCCCCCACCATACATACATAAAATAAATAATGTTTTTTTTTAATTCAAGTACAAATAAGGCAAGATGGCTCACTGTCTTTAAGCCTGATGACCTGAGTTCAGTTCACATGGTGGAAAAAGAACTCCAGTAAGTTGCCCCTGACCTCCATAATAAACACACACACACACACACACTTAAACGATTCAAGTGCAAAGATCATGTCAACTTAAAAGGGGAAAGAAAGAAAGAAAGCAACCAGCAGGACCACCCACAAGGGAATCACCAATGGACTATGGGGACACCTATGTCACTTTGTGAAATAATCTCCAAAATATACTTACCTGAAAAAGTCGGAGAATATAAAACGTGCTTCCAATTAGGCAAGGCAAAATATTCTAAAGCAACAAACAAACACGCAAACCTTCAAGAATTGTTCACATGCCTGAGACCTACAAGTGTCAGTAATATTTGCGGACAGGAGACATACGTGAAAAAAAGAACTGGAAAACAGATCTGCTTTTCTTGTTAAATATATCTGTACTGTTTGCATTTTTAAGAGATTGAATTAATTAGCTGCTTGTATTACTCAAATGAACGCCTGTAAACTACAGAACTTGGGTGCAGACCTTATGAGAAACCAGGCGACGAGTAATCCACCCCCAGATAACTAGTTCTGGGCAACTAGCGCTTTTACACAGCAACCCCACGCTCAACTCCCAGAAAAGTGCCGGTCTCGAAAAGGTTGAACGCCAGAGGACCAGAGGCACACACAATCTAGACGGCTTTCCTCCCAGACCACCCCCAGAGCCGGGCTCTGTGGGGAACGTGTCCTCAGGCACGAGTCCCGGAGGAACCGAGGAGGAAAGCGCTTCGGGCAGGTGCGCACACCGCGCGGATCTGGGGAAGGAAACTTACTTTCTGACTGGCCTCTTTAGCCGCGACCTGCCTCTCCTGCTCAGGCACAGTCCCCACAAACGCCAACTTCTTCCTGGGATCCATCCCGGAGCCCAAAGGTCACCCGGTCAGGGGAGGGAAGAGCGACTCTACAAGCCAGGGAGAGGAGGCGCGAAGATGCGCATCTGCGAGCGGTTCCTGGGGACCACACGGCTCTGACAAGCGAGCCCCGGCTCTGCGGACCCGGTGCAGCAAGGTCCGCGGTGCGCTGGGGAGGAGATGCAGCCCGGGGCCACAGCCGCAGAACGCCGGCTCCCGCGCAGCCCCCTCTCCACCCCGCGTCCCGCTACTGCGGCCGCCGGGGACCCGCCGCCACCTCCGCAAGAGTGGACTCTGTACAGGGCGATCAGCTCGCCGCCCGCCCGAACCTCCCATTGGGTCCCAACTGGCTGCCAGTTCCGCGGTGGGGGCGGGGCGGCACGCCCGAAAGGGGGCTTCCAGACTGGAAGGTTGCGGGGGGAGGGGGGTCGAGGTCAGGGGAACCCACTTATCCATCACAGGCCACGCCCCCGGCTCCCCCACGCCCATTACCACTGTGGTGCGGCCCAAGTGGGCGGGCCCATGTGGGAAGCGGCTATTTGGCAGCCCGTAGGAAGGCGTGTTGGCAGGAGGGGCGTGGCTATATCGCACGCTTCCGCTGGAGCCAATAGAGAAGAAGAACAGCCAAGCGCTTCCGGGCTGCAAGGTTGTGGGTGGGCAAGATGGCGGCGGACACCGGGAGCTGGCGCCTTTACACGCTGCTGAGGTGAGGAGCTTGGTGGCCTGCACTCACGGGGTGTCCCCTCCTTGGTGGACGTACTTGGGGAAGCCCAGCTAGACTGTGCCGGAGAGCTGTCTTCGTCGTGCCTCAGTTTACCCCGGATGTTACGCCTGCCTCGCTACTGGCCGAGCAGCTGGTTCCTTAACCCGTCGTTGCCGCTTCTCTCTCTGCTTCATAAACCGCTTGGTTAATTCTCTGCTGCTTGACCATCTGTTGACTTACTCTTTCCCGTTTGATGTTTAAATTATGAATACAATTTTAAAGATAAAATATCGTTTTCTGTGTAAAAATTAGGGAATAGAAATAATAAATAGGAATGCTAACCACCCGGGGATTAGCACTGTTGTTATAGGTGCGTATTTCAAAAGATGTTCCTAACTTATCATGGCCTACTGAAGTTCCGTCAACACCTTTGTACTTTGTCAGGTTGAAATTTTAGAGCTAGCAGCTGCCTCGATGGTGGCGCACGCCTTTAATCCCAGCACTCAGGAGGCAGAGGCAGGCGGATCTCTGTGAGTTTGAGATCAGCCTGGTCTACAAAGCTACACAGAACCCCTGTAACAAAAACAAAACAAAAGGCTAATTTGCTCTAGCACATTATTGTTTCCCCTGCTGTATGGGTTGCCTCCAGCTGTGTACTGTGTACATTATAGTGGTTAACTTTCTGCATTATAACGGTGATTTGATGAGTAATCCATAACTTTAGATTGTAGTTACCTGTCTTTAAAGCCTTTTAATTTAAATATGGGTAAATATTGGCTAGGAACTAAATGTTTACCTGGCATGTATGAGGCAATGAATTCAGTCACCACTGGAGGGGGAGGAAAGAGTATTAAAAATAATTGGATATTTTTTTATTACACCAGAATATTAAAATCTTTTATTACTTCAAACTAAAGAGTCTGTCATTGTCCCCAACAGTTGAAGCTTTTTTATTGATCCATTTTTTAAAATGTATTTATTCAAGTTAGGGATCAAGCTTGTTTCACATGTAAGTCCCTTGTCCCTCTCCCTCCCCTCACCCCCATCCCTCCTCTCCCATCCCCAACCTACCCCCAACCCCATCCAATAATTGGATATTTTGTTGTCAGACTTATAAGCTACAGAAATTCTCTCTGATACTAAGATATTAAGCAAATATGTAATTTGTAGCCTTATTTTTAAATTGACAGCAGGTTGATTTTTCACCTTTTATTTATTTCAGATTTTTTTATTCACTATTCTTTCCTGGACTGATTATATGTGGAGTTCTGTGTGTATGTTTGGTCATTGTCCTTTGGATAGTCAGGAGACATCTACAGAGAAAGAAAAAGTCAGTCTCAACCAGCAAAAATGGAAAAGAACAAATGGTGGTTGCATTTTTCCATCCTTACTGCAATGCTGGCGGTGGAGGAGAAAGAGTTCTCTGGTGCGCTTTGAAAGCCCTGCAGAAAAAGTAGGTATGCATCTTTCTTAGCTAACACACTGCACTGCTGGTCTCCTAAGAGCATAGTGAATTTTAGTTTTGGCACAGTGTTACACAGCTGTCATCCCACCTTCTCTAGAGGCTAAAGCGGGAGGATTATTTGAGCCCTGAAGTTGTAAGCCAGCCTGGGCAACATAAGGAGAAACACCTCTCAAAAGGAAAAAAAGGCTAGCTTTTAAAACATGCTCTTATTTCTCAGATAAGCTACATGAGACTGGAGAGATAGCTTAGCGGTTAAGAGCACTGACTGCTCTTCTAGAGGACCCATGTTCAAATCCCAGCACCCACAAGGCAGTTTTAAACTGTCTATAACTCTGGTTCTAGGGGATCTGACACCTTTGTACCAACACACATAAAGATTTTTATTTTTTTTAAAAACTACATGAATAAAACCTATATGAGACTAGACCCTTCAACATCCCATCCTAGATGGAGAGGGACTCCTAAGGGCCCACCCATTCATGAGAAGCTAAAGGCAGTTAATGTTTGCTGGAGGTGAGGGACTTACAGTCCTCTGTGCTGTAGGACTAGTAAGTTGCCCTTGTTAAAGAAAAAAAAAGTGAGTCTCCACTTGTGCTCACACTGGCAACCCTAGTTAAATACCCACACACCAGAAAACACATGAAGGTAGAAAAAAAAAAAGATTTGTTAGGACAGGGAAGGTGATAAGATATGGGGGCAAGGGGTACGATCTTTGTGTGTCTGTGTGTGGTAACAGTGTAGAAAATTATTTATTTCTACTTGGTTTTATCAAGACAGGGACTCATTATATAGCTCTGGCTATCCTGGAATGTAGACCAGGCTGACCTCAAACCCACAGAGATCTGCCTGCCTTTGCCTCTAAAGGAAAGATTAAAGGCGTGCACCAATATGTACAGCTGAAAATAATTTTGTAAAAGTACGCAAAAACATAAAAATCTCTGGGGTTTGTATGAAACCTATCTAGGTGAGAACATATTCCCAGATCCCCTTAGAAAAACAACCCCAAATTGTCTTAAATGCAAGTAACTTTTTCCTTAGTTGGCATGCTTTTAACTGAGAAAAATTTGCAATCTTTACAAGAAATGAAATAAGCATATAGTTTGGGCAAGCATTTGTGTATGCTTTTGTGCTCATGCATGTAGAGGCCCAGAGCTGATGCTGTGTGTCGTACTCAGTTGCTCTCTGCTTTTTATTGAAGCATGATCTGTATCTGAACCTGGACCTCAGAAATCCTGCAAATCGCCCAGAGAATCCCATGTCTCTGCCTTCCAGAGTGCTGGGGTTACACACGGCTGCCACTATTTTTTTTTTTTTTTTTCATTTTGGTTTTTCAAGACAGGGTTTCTCTGTAGCCTTGGAGCCTGTCCTGGAAACTTGCTCTGTAGACCAGGTTGGCCTCGAACTTACAGAGATCCATCTGCCTCTGCCTCCCGAGTACTGGGATTAAAGGTGGGCGCTGCCACCACCTGACCCAATGGCTGCCACTTTTATGTGGCTTCAGGGGTTGTAAACACTGGTCCTCACACTTGTGTGGATACACTGTATAAAATACACTATTGTGAGCTGGGTGTTGGTGGCGCACGCCTTTAATCCCAGCACTCGGGAGGCAGAAACAGGAGGATCTCTGTGAGTTCGAGGCCAGCCTGGTCTCCAGAGCGAGTGCCAGGATAGGCTCCAAAGCTACACAAAAAGAAACCCTGTCTCGGAAAAAAAAAAAACAAACAAACAAACACACTATTGTGTAATTTAATAAATATTAATGTAGTTTAGTATAATCAGGATATAATTATGTGTGTGTATATATATGTGTGTGTGTATATATGTGTGTGTATATATATGTATGTTACTTATAATGTGTTTAAGAGAATTTGCTACATTAGAATTAGTTAAGTACTGAGGAAGTCTGACTGAAAATTGGGGTACCAAAAAAGGGAACAATATGTTTATAACTACTTTAAAATAATTTTTTATTTTATGCTTATTATTACTTGCATGTATAAAGTGCTCGATATGCATGCACTGCCCACAGAGGTCATTGGATCCTTATGAGCTGCCATGTGGGTACTGGGAACCGCACCCAGGTCATCTATAAGAGCAGCGAATACTCTTGACCACAAGACATGTTTCCAGAGCCAGGAATTAATTTCTAAAGGAGGTATTACAAATAAGGGGGAAAATACTAAGTAATGCTTTAGAATTATGATTCTGTCAAGGCTGGAAGGGTGGCTTAGCAGTTTGGAGTGCTTGCTGCTCTAGCCCTAAGGGATCTAACACATTCTATCAGCACTCCTCCCC
Organism: Cricetulus griseus; assembly: GCF_003668045.3. Classification (NCBI taxonomy): domain Eukaryota; kingdom Metazoa; phylum Chordata; class Mammalia; order Rodentia; family Cricetidae; genus Cricetulus; species Cricetulus griseus. The sequence continues at coordinate 61,584,724 of NW_023276807.1, read as the reverse complement.
CACTACACACACACTTTAGCTTTTTTATTTTCTGTGGTTCTAAAGGTTGAACTCAGGACCTTGTATATGATGAGCAAGTGCTCTCTAGCTAAACTACTTAAAATAAATTTTTTAATATTTCCTAAAAGTGAAAACCTCATTCATATGTCAGAAGTTACTGTTGGAATTTGCTCCATTTAAAACCCATAGTAGAAGAAATGGCAAATAATTAGATGACATGATATCTTAGTCTCATCAAATGACTGTAGCATAATACCTTAGACTGGATGGTTTATAAACAAGAGAAATTTATTGTTCGTAATTCCAGAGGTTGGGAAATCCACAATCCAGAGCCAAAGGATGTGACTCACTTCATATGTAGCCACTGCTTGCTGCATCTTGATGTTGTGATGGAGTGAACAGACTCCTTTAGTCCTCTTATAAGGTACCACAAAGGGTCTGAGTGTAGCTCAGGGGTGAAGTGAACATTACACCTATACAAGGTTCAGTCTTCAGCAGCAAAAAATAAATTTAAAAAGATACAATTCCTATTAATCCCATTTTGAGTCCCTTTCTTTTTGTGCCACTCAACTAGAGACTAGATTTCAACTGCAGAATTTGCAGGTGACAATCAAACTACAGCACATGGTCATTTCAAAAATTAAGAGTAAAAATCTCAAGGAAGGGTAGAGTCAGTAGTATAAATGCAGTAAATGAAAAAGGGTAGAAAATGTTTTCAGTATAAAAATAAGCTTGCTTGTGACTATGAGGAAATTGTAATGTTTGGCTTAGGTTTAACCTAAATTACATTTTGTTTCAGGTATCCTGAAGCCGTTTATGTTGTATATACTGGTGACATTAATGTCAGTGGTCAACAGATACTAGAAGGTGCTGTCAGAAGATTTAACATCAAGTTAACTCACCCAGTGCAGTTTGTTTTCTTAAGGAAACGCCACCTTGTGGAGGATTCTCGGTATCCCCACTTCACATTGCTAGGCCAAAGCCTCGGATCTGTTCTTCTTGGCTGGGAAGCTCTGACACAGCGTGTTCCTGATGTTTACATCGATTCAATGGGATATGCATTCACACTGCCTCTGTTTAAATACATAGGGGGCTGCCGAGTTGGGAGCTATGTCCACTACCCCACTATCAGCACTGACATGCTCTCTGTAGTGAAGAATCAAAACACTGGATTTAATAATGCAGCTTTCATTAGCAGAAATGCTCTTCTCAGCAAAGCAAAGCTCATCTATTACTATTTGTTTGCTTTTGTTTATGGTCTTGTTGGTTCTTGCAGTGATGTAGTCATGGTGAATTCTTCTTGGACACTAAACCATATTCTCTCACTGTGGAAAGTTGGCCATTGCACTAACATTGTTTATCCACCTTGTGATGTGCAGACATTTCTGGACATCCCCTTACGTGAGAAAAAGGTGACCCCAGGACATTTGCTGGTTTCCATTGGCCAGTTCAGGCCTGAAAAGAATCATGCTTTACAGATCAAAGCCTTTGCTAAGATGTTAAATGAGAAAGCAGCTGAGTCACACCCTTCACTTAAACTTGTCCTTATTGGAGGGTGTCGAAACAAAGATGATGAGCTTCGAGTAAGCCAGCTGAGAAAACTATCTGAGAATTTGGGAGTCCAAGAAAATGTGGAATTTAAAATAAACATTTCATTTGATGAATTGAAGAATTACCTATCTGAAGCAACAATTGGGCTGCATACCATGTGGAATGAGCATTTTGGGATTGGTGAGTTTTTCTTTCCAACAAGTTTGTGTGATGCTGCAAGATACTCATTAAGGTCCTTGTCTTAGTTACTTTTCTATTGCTGTGACAAACACCATGACCAAGGCAACTTATAAAAGAAACATTGAGCGCTCATGGTTTCAGGGATAGAATCCATATTAGTAGCACAAAGGCATGGGGGCAGAAAACAGCTGAAAGCTCACATCTTAATCCACAGCATGGAGTCAGAGAGAGGCAGAGAATGGTGCCAAGTCTTTTGAAATGTCAGGGCCTGCCCCTCTGATGGCCACAGCTCCTAGTCCTGCCCCTCTGACACACCTCCTCCTCCAAGACCACAGCTCCTAGTCCTGCTCCTCTGACACACCTCCTCCAAGACCACAGCTCGTAAGTCCTTCCCAAACAATTCCACCCACTAGGAACCACATATTCAAATACATGAGCTTTTGGAGAACATTCTTCAACCACCACAGTTCCTGTGGTTGTTCTAGAAACCCCTACTAAGGCTGTAAGTCACTCTAATAAATCCTTGAATTCATATACTTAGTCTTTCAGTTCTGTTCCCTTAGAGACCCCTGACTAACACAGAGTGACACAGGCAGCTGCAGATGTGTCGAAGATCACTGGGGAAAGTGAGAGCAAGAGGAGCCTCAGTAAAGAGCTGAGCAAGCACAGGTGAGCAGATAGAAGGAGGCTGCAGAAATTGTCACAGACTATAGTTTGCAAAGATGGAACTGGGGCTTAGTGACAAAAAGGAAAGGAGCTGGGCCCCAGGCTGCACACTGAGGAAAGAAAGAGGCCATCAGTGTCCTAGGGAAAGATCAGTTGGTAAGAGAACAAGAAGCATAGGTGAACTGTGGTAGATGGAGCGCTGAGTTACAAGAGAGCACATGGAGTCTGTGAATACAGACAGCATCGTTGCTAGGTCTCTTTATGAAAGGAAGTGAAAGAGTACAACTAGGGAAGGCTGGATAGAGTAATTTATACCTTCACATACGTCATGTGGCAGGCAATAACCAAAACTTACCCAACTCCACCTTGCTGTTGAACACAGGCAGCTGTGTGTTTTGTGAGCAGCAGCACACTTTAGTTCTCAAAGATTGTTTACACTTTACTTTTGGTGTTTTCTATCTTTTTGATACATGTTGATCCTGTATCATCTTGGCAATATTGCATAGTTTTCTACTTTATGCAGTATGTTCTTTACCCACTCCATTGAGACAGGGTCTCACATAGCCCAACCTGGCATGGAACTTGTTGTGTAACTAGGGATGACCTTGAACTAATAAACATACCCTAATATCTTCACCTGACTCCATATTGGTAATTCGCTCATTAGACCTCAATCTACTTGTCTGTTTTAATCAAGAATAAAGCAGCATTATCATGACACTTTGAAGATTAAAAGGCTTAAAGGCATGGTTGCTGAGGAGGTAACTCACTGAGTATACTGCTCACTGTGCAAGCAATAGTACCTAGGTTAAGTCCCCAGCACCCATGTAAAAGGCATGTTTGACAGCATACCTGTGAACCTACCACTGGTGATAGTGGTGGAGAGTCTAATGCAGTGGTTCTCAGTCTTCCTAATACTGTGACCCTTTAATACAGTTCCTCATGTTCTGTTGACCCCCAATCATATCATTATTTTCATTGTTACATCATAACTGTAATTTTGCTAGTATTATTAACAGTAAATATCTGTGTTTTCCAGTGGTCTTAAGTGACCCTTGTGAAATGGTTGTTTGACCCCCACCCCCCAAAAGGGGTTCAATCTACAGGTTGAGAACCACTGGTCTAGTGGATCTTTAGCTCATTGGCCAGACAATCTTGACAAAACAGTGACCTCTAAAATCATTGAGTGTGTGGACAATCAGTGGAGAACAATAGAGCAACCAAAGTCAACCTCTGGCTTGCATGGGTACCTTCACAGGCAAGCACACACAAAAAACCTTATAATTGTTTTATTTTATATCATGTTAAATAAGCAAATTTCTAGACTCACAAATATTTAATCAAATGTTTCTGGGTCTCAGGGTTTTATTAAGGTTTGTGTTCATCAAAAACTTAAAGGCTTGTGTATTTTTTTGTTGTTGTCTTTCTCAGGAATTGTCGAGTGTATGGCAGCTGGCACAATTATCCTTGCTCACAATTCAGGAGGCCCAAAGCTTGACATTGTCATTCCTCATGAAGGACAAATAACTGGATTTCTGGCGGAGAGTGAAGAAGGCTATGCTGAAACCATAGCTCATATTCTCTCTCTATCTGCAGAAAAGAGGCTTCAAATCAGAAGGACTGCTCGAGCGTCTGTGAGCAGGTTTTCTGACCAGGAGTTTGAAGTGTCATTCCTGTCTTCTGTGGGGAAGTTACTTACGTAATGCCAAATTTGTAACATTCTAGATAATTTCTACAAAATGGAGCTGAGGGTGTGGAACAGAGGTAGAACCTGTGATTGTTGTGTGCAAGGTCCTGCATTCCATATCCAACATCAAAAAGAGGAAATGCTTCATTTTGAAACATCGTGACATGTAAATATTTTCTAAATGCATTCTGTATTGTAATAAAGACAACCTGAGCAATATTCTCAGCAATGTGTATATACACAAGGAAGTATTTAACAAAATGACAAAATTAGCTGTATGGAAAAAGTAATCTCATGTAGCTTAATGTGTATTAGTATTTTGTCTCAAAATCTGAACAATGCAAATCTCAGAGAAAAAAATTATCAAATTTTTATATACTCATCTTTTAACTTTTTTTAATCTCTTCCTTTCCCTGTGTTAATCCTTCAGTGCTCCTGCCTCCACTCCCAGAATGTTAAGGTTGTAGGAATGCACAAACAAGTCCAGTGTATGATGGAACCCGGGGCCTCAGGAAGCTAGACAAGCACTCTACCAACTGAGTTACATCCTAAGCCCCACATCCTATTTTTCAAATCGCTTTACTTTAGAAGAAAATTTTTGCTAGGTTTGTATTTGTTTTATGATGCTGGAGATAGAATGTAGAGCCTCAAAGTATGTTACAAGAGCAGGGACATTTGAATTCCCAGCAGCACAGAATGCACTGGGCCAATCTCAGCCAAAGACTTCCCTCCAGAGAAAATGGAAGTGCCAAGAGAAACAGCAGATAATCAATTGGCTGGCACTTTGAAATTTATTCTTCTATTTTTGGAATAAATTCTGTTTGAGGGGTGAACTTAGAGTTAGAGATTAAACCTGGAGCCATGCTCATGGTACACAAGTGTTCTAACCAGTGAGTGCTTTACCCCCAACCCCAGGAGTCCTGGCAAACAGCAGCATGGCTAACCCTTTTAAGTGTACCTAATAATTTTCTTAAAAGGAAAAAGCAGCTTCAAACAGGCAACTCTAATCCTACTCCAAAGCATCAGTCAAGAGATGGAATGACTGATTTCTTCCTGGGTGTGTACAGGTAGGTTGAAGTCAAAACACAGACAACAATCTTTCCCATAACTAGGTTTGTGTGGAATTTGGGTTTTGTTTAGAGCCTACCACAGCTCTTTTCTGTGGGTTTCTATCCTTAACAGCCCCACCCACTTAAGTCTGAAAGTCAGCCTCAATGCATTCAAGAGAATATCAAGCTAAGTTGCTTTTCTGAAACTGATCGTGTCATATCATGGTGCCCCTATAATGTGAAGGATCGTGAGATGGCATTTTGGAAAAAGTGCCAGGTGGTAGTTAGCATACTGGGCTGGACCTCGCTTCACCATTTATAGCTATCTGACCTGCTAACACTAAAGCTAAGCCTTAATTTTTTTGATTCTTGGGTGTTTCATCTGAAATCAAGCTATTAATACCTTCAGAATTGTGATACAAGATGTGAAGTGTATGAAGCTACTCTGAAGATTAAGCATTGCTTTAGTAAAAGTAACAACAGTCTAGATACAGTGACTAGATTGGGGAAATGGTGTCAGGGTAGCTTTTAGGGAAGGGAGAAGGAGGTAAATAAAGGAGGGAGGCTGAAAAAATAAAAATGTCTGAAAAAGCCACCTGTAATACATGTAATTCTGTGTATAAGTAAGCATAAATAATTTTAATGAACTTTTCTCATGTGGGCTGATGGTACTTCCTCCAAGAGCTAAAGACCACCTAACAAAAATCAGGGTTATGACCTGGTGTTCTGACCCTCAGCCCACTATGTTATTTTATGGCTCGTCTTTGAGGTAATATTTGGCTAGAGCTCACACAGCCTACCCATGCACACAAAAATATGGGACCAAAGATTACAGAAATTGGAATGAAGAAAACAGGATGTGATGAAAGAAAGGATTCTTGATTTCTTAACACTATTACACTAACTTCAAAATTATTTTCATGTATCCAAAGCATAAAATACGGTTTACATGTATATTCTTTTCTGTGTTCCTAACAAGGTACTGAAGTTTTTTGGTTTTTTTTACTAGATTTCAGGTACTGTACAAAATATCAAAGCTCATCTTTAACTGTTTCTAAGAAACTTCTGAGAGGCTGTTAAGTCCTCTACAGTTGTGATTTTTCAGTGGTCCAAGCCTTCTGTTTTGAGTCCACAGCAGTGGGGATTCACATTCCTATCTACAATGAGTGATAGCACAACTGTGAAGTATATGTTACATAGTCTTTGTATAATATATTTATAAATAATTGTGATGTGGAGCTATTGATACAAAATCCACTTGTATCTAAATCTGATGGGTGATTTCTAATTCAATTAAAATATTTTTCCACTTCTTCTTTTCCCTCAGACTCTTCCTACCTCTGGAATTCATTATCTCTTTTTCTTTAATTATTATTGCTACATGTATGCAAATAAATATGTAAATGCAACCTGCTGCATCCCTTTGGTGTTGTATTTGTTTTTAGGGATGGCCACTGGTATTGGATAACCAACTAAGGGGCTCATCCCTTGGGAGAACTAATTCTTTCTCAGCAGTCATTAATTCCCTATAGCTCTTAATCTAGGGAGGAGACTCTCAACCTGTAGGTTGAGACCCTTTTGGGGGGGGGTCAATTATCAGATATCCTGCATAGTATTTGCATTATGGTTCATAACAGTAGAAAAATTAGTTACGACATACCAATGAAATAATTTTATGGTTGGTGGTCACAACATGAGGAACTGTATTAAAGGGTCACAACATTAGGAAGGTTGAGAACCACTGATCTAGGGATTGAGCCATATAAGATTTCTTCATCCACTTTGACATATCAACTGGTGTGGTCATTGTTCAGGTCTTGTTTAGGCATAGTGTTGAGATTTTGTGGGTGTAGATTCCCTGTCTGTCATATCCAGAACAATATTGCAACAGACTACCTGGTCCTCTAACTCTTAAAATCTTTCTGCCCCTCTTTTCTATAATGTTCACTGAACCTTATGTGTAAGGGTTGTGTTGTGGATGTATCAGTTGGGACTGAGCACTCCACAGATAGGTGTTCTCTACACGTTGACCAGATGTAGCTTTCTGTATTGGTCTGCATCTGCTGCAAAAAGAAGCTTCTATGATCAGAAGTGAAAACTACACTTACCTGTGGGTATAAGGATAAATTATTTAAAATGCAGTTAGGAAAGCCGGGCATTGGTGGCGCACGCCTTTAATCCCAGCACTCAGGAGGCAGAGGCAGGTGGATCTCTGTGAGTTCCAAGACCAGCCTGGTCTACAAGAGCTAGTTCCAGGACAGCCTCAAAAGCCACAGAGAAACCTGTATCGGAAAAAAAAAATAAAAAAATAAAAATAAAACAGCAAAATACAGTTAGGAATTACGATGGCTTATGAAAGTGGCAGTAATACATTCTCCTCCAAAATCCATGACTTTACTAGCTAGGCATGATTTCCCTTCTGTTGAGTGAACCTGACATCCAATTTGGCAGCTATTGGTTTCCACCAATATATAAGTACCACTATTGTACCTTTGGAGACAGCTTATGCCAGTCATTGTTGTGGCTTATAGGTATCACAGCTGATCAGGATGATTGCTATCTTCCCTTGGCACTTTCTGGTATTATGAAATCTAGGTCTCAAGGAGGAAGCTTTCCACCTTGAATCCTGAAAGTCTTGTGTCTAAAGTGTGTGATGTCTTCAGCAATAGGGACTTACCTTCAACTCTGTTAGGTAACAAAGGCAATAGCAATCACCTATACTGTTTCAGAAGTCTCTTGATCTCCCATGACCAACAACTCAAAAGGAGGTTTCTGATACCTGGTACTAAGGATTTTGTTGGATAGCCTACAGTCCTTGTGGGAGGGGAGAACATTGTCCTGAATCCTCTGGAAGAAGTCCTCCAGCCCTTTATAGATGCTTTAAGTGAGTTAGAAATAATTATATCTCACAACTTGGTTTTGGTGTTGAACGCCAAACCCACCTCTGAGATATACCACCAACCCCATATACCTTGTTTTAATAATTTCCAGAGTATTTTACAGGATTATAATATAAGCAAAACTATGAAAAGTACCAGTGTTATTATTGGTACTTTCATAATATGTTTTAGAATATTATGTAAAAGTATCTTTGACACCAAACCCTTGATATGGATAAATAAATGCGAGCACATCTGTGTTCATGTGAATACAACAGAAAAGTTACTTCTGTTACATAGCTATGATAGGAACCTTTGCAAATTTCTACAAGAAAACTGGTCTCTGCAATTCAGCTCATTTCTCCCACTGTCCTTCCTCTTAACTCTACTCACCCCAAAGTGTAAGAGCACCCTATCTTTTGGGAAACAACAGTTCCAGTATTTTATCACTATTTGTTCCCTTGGACTCTATGTAAATGTTACAAGACACCTAAAAGGGAAGTGGAAGGGTTACTAGAGTTTCACTACCATTTGAGCAAGGACCATTGTAATAGCTGCCATATATAGCCAAAGCTGTTGTTTTTCTAATAAACTTTATTTTAAAGACAAACACATAGAGAAATGAACAAGTAGTTTCAATTTAATAGAGCTAAGCTAAAAACAGCTTTCATCAGAGTTGTCCCTCAAGAGCATAATCAGGGCAAAGGGTGTAAACTCAGTAAGATAGTGGATTTTTTCTTTAAGGATATGAATCCCCAGTAATGAGAAATACATTATTCATACTTGCACATTTTGACTGCGTTTGATGAACTATAGCCTTAGCAATACAAGTTAGGCAGGCCAAACTCTAGACCTTCACTAGAGTTCCTAAACAGGCAAGTGTATCCTTTCTTTCTCTCCTGGCTTTTCAGCACTGGAGGAGCTGGGAGCCTCTTCCCTTTCTTCTGTGGAAGTTGCAAGTTTTTCTAGGGATTCTATCATTTCACTTCTCAGCTCATCTTCAGATTCTTCAAATTTTCTGAAATAAGTCAAAATCAGTGTTATGATATAAAAGCAGTAATAGAAAAACTAGTTTCCTGAGAGTTATGCAAGTTGGATTTTCATCAGATAACAAATTATAATATTAATTTGGCTTGGGAGGGAAGTATGTGACTGAATGTGTGTGCAGACACAGATGCAGGTGCCTATATACATTCACGCAGAGACCAGAGAAGGACATGGGGAGTCCTGCTCTGTCACTCTTCAATATTCCTTCAAGACTGTCCTTCATTAAACGAGGCTCCAACTAAGCCAGCAATCATACTGTCTCTGCTCACAGCACAGGATACAGGCACACAAAGCCACACCCATTTTAGGTGGGTACTGGACCTCATGCTTATGCCCACCTAGAAAAAAAAATGTTTACTGTATAACACAATTACATTGGGCTGGGGATGTGGCTCAGTTGGTAGAGTGCTTGCCTAGCCTATGAAGTCTAACCCTTGATACATAGCACTGATTAAAGATGGTGGCACATCCCTATAAACACAACACCCAGGAGGTGGAGAAAGAAGATACAGAAGTTCAGGATTATCCTTGACTACACAGCAAGTTTGAAGCCAGGCTGGGATTCCTGAATCTCTGCCTCAAAAACAACACACACATGCACACATACACACACACACACACACACACACACACACACACACACACACACACACACACGTTACACTAGGAGCATCCCTATGTGGTTTGTGTGTAGTGTTTGTTGACTATGGCAAGAGATCATGTGAAGGAGGCATAGTGGGCAGGCCTTTAATCCCAGCACTCAGGAAGCAGAGGCAGCTTGAGTTTGAGGCCAGCCTAGTCTATAGAGCATGTTTCAGGACAGCTAGGGCTACACACAGAAACCCTGTCTAGAAAAACAAAAAAAGAGGCCATGTGGAATAAGTGACAGACCTACACCATGTAGGTTTGTTTAAGTGTACACTATGAGGTAAACACAAAGATGAAATCACCTAACAGTACATTCCCGAGAGCTAGTCTTTTTATTAAACAATGTGTGGCTATAGTTAATCAAAGGAGGAGCTAGATGAAGACAGATATGATAGTTTATCTTGGTGATTCATGGCAACAGATGATCTTAGAGAAAAGATTTCCCTCTTTCAAGGAGTACCAGGCATCATGGGCCATCATAAAATAGACTGAGAAAGCAATGGAAGGCAATAAAAGTGACAAGGGACAAGCTCACACTCAGTCTTCCAGAGAGCCCAACCCTGGAAGAGATTTGAGCATGTTTTTGTTGTTGTTGTTGTTGTTGGTGGTGGTGGTGGTGGTGGTGGTTGTTTTGTATTTTGGGGTTTTTTAAAGCATGTTTAGATGCTTGAGAGAAAGCAGTACAGATGGGAAACCCTTATCCAAAACACTGCTGCTCCTACACATTTCAAACTAGTTCTAAACCTGTAATAGAAAGATGGAAAATTACAGGGCTTGGGGACGTGATTAGGCCATGAGAGCAAAGCTCTAATGAATAGGGCATTGCTTTTATGAAAGGAGCCTGGTGGAATGTTTTTCCATTCCATTCAGTGAGCACAGAGTTAGACAGTATCTTTGAATCCAGGACTTAGTCTTCACCAGACATCAAATCTGTTAACATCTTGATCTTGAATTCAACAGACTGTAAAACTGTACACTTTCATCATTTATAAGTAACCTGATCCAAAGCTTTTTGTTTTAGCAGCCCAAACACTAAGATCTTTTTTTTTATTAGTATGTGTTTGGCAAGCATGTGGAAGTTAGAGGACAAACTTCAAACTTTAAAGAGTAATATCTCTCTCTCTCTCTCTCTCTCTCTCTCTCTCTCTCTCTCTCTCTCTCTCTCTCTCTCTCTCTCTCTCTCACACACACACACACACACACACAGACACACCATATTACAATGCTAGTAGTATGGTTGTATATTCCTATAATCCCAACACTAGAGAGGCCAAAGGACTGCAAGTTAAAGATGAGCCCAAGCTGCACAGCAAAACCCCATTTCAAAAAACAAAACCAGAAACAAACCCAAGTTCTCATACACACTAAGCAGGCATTCTTCCACAGAGCTGTGTTCTCCCTGCCCCTAGTCCCTAATGGTTTAAAATAAATAATTTAGAATGTAGTCTTCACAACATAATTATATGAAGTTCTTCATGGTCTAATTCTGCTATTTCTTGTGTTTGCAGTCTCTCTTAGTAGATTCTGAGTGGCTGTATTTGATTTTTGTTTTGAAAGTGGTCTCATCCGGCTAGATGCTGGATTTTTTGTTGTTGTTGTTTTGTTTTTTTTGTTTTGTTTTGGTTTTGGTTTTCGAGTCAGGGTTTCTCTATGGCTTTGGAGGCTGTCCTGGAACTAGCCCTTGTAGACCAGGCTGGTCTCAAACTCAAAGAGATCTGCCTGCCTCTGCCCCCACCCCCCACCCCCCAGTGCTGGGATTAAAGGCATGCGCCACCAAAGCCTGGCTAGATGCTGTTTTTACATGTTTTTATGAAGTTATTTTCATTTCTCCTGAGAAGGGTTTTGATATCTACTTCTTCTGAGATAGTAGGAGTAATAACACCCTTTAAATGTTACCCTTATGCTGTTTTCTCAGTGTGGGTGTTTCCAGGCTACCCACAAGTTGTTACTCAAACTCCAAATCTGAGCAAACTCAAGTCTGAGCTTACAAATTTCTTGAGGGATTTTTTTCCCCAAGTGTGGTAGTTTGAGTGAGAATGTCCCCAGTAGGCTCATATATTTGAATGTTTGGTTCTCAGTTGGTGGAACTACTTGGCAAAGATTAGGTGTTGTGGTCTTGTTGGAGGAGGTGTGCCACTGGAAGTGGGCTTTGAGATTTCAAAAGCCCACTCCAGTCCAGTCTCTCTCTGACTGTTACCTACAAATGTAAGCTCTCATCTACTGCTCCAGCGCCATGCTGCCACCATGCTTCCTGTCAGGAGATCATGGACTAAACCTCTGAAACCATGAGCAAACCCCCCAATTAAAGTCTTTCTTTTATAAGTTGCCTTTGTTATGCTGTTTTATCACAGAAATAGAACAGTAACTAAGATACCAAGATTGGGCCAAAACAGAGAAGCCACATTACCGGATTTTTTTTCCTAAACCCTTCTTGTTTTCCAAAGGTCAAGAATGGATGGAGCAGGGCCCAAAGAAACCAAGAGCCTAATAGATATAAAAGAAATGTACAAAGGCAGGAAAGGAAGAAAAAATATCACTAGAAAAGGTGTGACTAAATCTAGTGGAAAGACATGGGCGAACTGGATTGTTTCAGTGTTGGGAATCAAATGAATGCTTTGTACATGTTCAGTACATGCTCTCCCACTGAACCAGATACCCGGCCTCCACTCTTCACCAGCAAGGTAGATGATGAACTAACTCTAGTTGAGGTCATTTCTGTGGGAGATGTTGGTAAATTTTCCTAAAGTGTACTCAAAGAGATACATTAATGTGCAGCTTACATAGTAGTAGAAGACTTGCCTTGCATATGTGGGATACTGTGTTTGAATCTCAGAACTGCCAAAATTATTATCAGAAGTCATTTCAAATTAATAATATAAGAACATATGAATATGAGAAGAAAAAAATTAGGTTGGGTAAAAATATATACATTCATTTAAATGTAAAACCCAATATATGATACCCAGAGAGAATTTTAAAAGAATATATAAGGATGTTGGTGTTGGTGGTGCACGCCTTTACTCCCAGCACTTTCGGGAGGCAGAGGCAGGCAGGCGGATCTCTGTGAGTTCGAAGCCAGCCTGGTCTACAGAGCGAGTTCCAGGACAGCCTCCAAAGCAATACACAGAAACCCTGTCTTGAAAAAACAAAAAACAAAAATGAAAAAGAAAGAAAAAGATATATAAGGTCTTAGGTTCAGTCCCTAGTGCTGCCAAAAGACAAAAACTGTATCACCAATAACTGTAAAGTTAAGTGGTACCTATAGAAGGAAATTCAATTTACGGGAAAGTCCCTTTTAAACCACCAGGTACAATGAAACATGACTGTTTCCCAATACAGGGGAAGCTGAAATAGGAAGGGCATTTGAAATGATTTGTCTATAGCCTAACAACATGAAACATCAATCCTGTAACAAATAAAAATTCATCATCAGTGTGCAAATAAAGAATATGTGGCCTGTGTGTGTGTGTGTGTGTGTGTGTGTGTGTATTGGAGTTTGGGGGGTTGGGTTTTTTGTTTGTTTGTTTTGAGACAAGAGTTTCTCTCTGTAACAGCCCTGGCTGTCCTGGAACTCACTGTGTAGACCATGCTGGCTTCAAACTCAACAGAGATCTGCATGCCTCCTGAGTGCTGGAATGAAAGGCATGCACCACCACCAACTGGCAACTCATCATTTTGTGGGGGAGAGTTGAGACAAGATGTCATGGAGCCTGTACTGGCCTTGAGTTTGCTTGCAGCTCAAGATGACACTGAATTCTTGAACCCCTTGCCTTCCTGCCTATAACTCTCAAATGCTGGGATTATAGATGTGTACCCCTGTGTAAAGCTATCTTACACTCTAGGACAGAAAAAAATTCTGCTAGACACAGACACACAGGCATCTCTGCACACACATGCACAGCACAGAGAAGTGAGAAGTAGAGACATAGCTCAAACAAATCCATTTATGTTATAAAACTTGGTCCTCTTAAGTAGGACTCTATGGGCCATCTTCTATGTCACTTGTCTGTGACCTACTCACATATCACCATCCGATCCTGGATCCAGCTGCTCATCATCCACTACAATGCCAGAGGCTTTTTCTGCCTCTTCCTGGTCTTCTTTGGGAAGCTGTGGTTCCATCATTGCTACTGAAAGAAATGGTAAAGGTTAAGGTAGACTTGTCTATGCACTTGAGGAACAACATATGCCCACAATCCTATGGTGAATGCCATGCAATGATGGCACAACAAGGCACTGATAGGGATGCCAACAGATACATGTTGTGGTTTGGATGTGAAATGTCCCCCACAGGATCAAGTGTTTGAATACTTGGGACCCAGCTGGTGGTACTATGTGGGGAAGTTGTGGAACCTTGGGGAGATGGTTCCTAGAAGGAGAAAGTCAGTTGCTGGGCAAATAACCTTGATGTTTTATAGTCCAGCCCTGCTTCCTGACCCATCTCTGCTGCCTGGTGCTCTGAGGTGTGCAAGCTGCTGCCACATACTCCTGCCACCAATGTCTTCCTGGCCATGAAGGGCAGTGGCTCCTGAGATCATGAACCAAAAGAAGTCCTTTGTCCCTTAAGTTGCTTCTTGTTGAGTATTTAGTATCAGTGATGAGAAAAGCAATTAATCTAATATTCAGTTGTTTGGAGCTATACTAAAAGTAGTAGGCAATACAAAAAGACATTTTTTTAAAAAATGAGTATTGCAATAAAGATCAGACAGAGACAAAATTACCCCATTTGGAGGTTGCATAGAAATTATAAGAAAAGTATGAGTATCAAAACTCAATATTTGCTCAAATATGAACAATCCTTTCTCCTTCATTTCTGTTAAACCAGGGCACATCTGTGCTTTATACACATAGTGGTGTGGCCTGCAGAGCAAACACACACCTTCACCATTGCAGACGAGTCTTCGTGTTCACTCTTATTATCTTAGATTATAACTGAAAATCCACACATACACACCTTCACCATTGAAGCCTTATCTCAGGTAATCATCTTGATCTGGGCATGGTAACATCTGTCAGGAACACAACACTTGGGAAGCAGAGGCAGGAGGATAAACGAGTTTGAGGCAGTCTGGGCCATACAGAATCTCAGTTACTTCTCTTTTGCTGTGACAAACACCAAGGTCAGTTGCCGGCTTGGGTGAGATATGGCCTCCTCCTTGCATTATATTTGTATGAGCTTTTATTATTTCTTTTTAGGAGCAGAAAACTCCATAGGCCTTTTTCCTTTCACAAGTTATGGGATTAGCTGAGTAGGGTCTACCCTGAGGATTCCACTGCCTTTGTTCCATTTTGAATCTAGCCTCTTTTCTGGAACAAGCCCTGGCTCCAACATTAAACTTACTGGTGCTCTTTTTTACTTCAAACTGTGCATTTTGTATTTCTTTTTGCCCTGTTTGTTCTTTTCCATTATACAACTGCATAAGAAAAATTACTAATAACCACACAACAGAGTCAGCTGTCTTGAAATCCCCTCTGCCAGTGAAATCAGTCCACAACTCTTCAATTTAGCCATAGGCAGATTCTTAGGATAAGGACAAAAAAGCAGCCACATTCTTTCCCAAAATATCATAAGAATAGTCTCTAGCTGGTACTAATATTGTCCACATCTAAAACTCTTGAGCTTGGCCTCCATGCTCCACACTGCCCTCAGCACTGTTGTCTTCCAAGCTCCTACTATTATGGCCCATGAAGCCCCACTTATAGCATTCAACCACTTTCCTAGTCCAAAGTCCCAAAGTCTTCCACATCCCTCCAAGAAACAGCATGGTAGGTACCTGTCACAGCAATAGCCCACAATCCTTGACACCAATCTCTGTCTTAGTTACTTTTCTATTGCCATAACAAATTATCATGATCAAGGACACTTACAAAAGAAAAAGGTTAATTTTTGAGCTCATTACTGCAGAGGGGTGTTCATAAACATTATGGCAGGGGACATGGCAATAGGCAAGCAGGCATGGTGCTGGATAGGTAGCTGAGAGCTTGAGATAAAACCATGAGGCAGAAAGAGCTAACTGGGAATAGCATGAGCTTTTGAAATCTCAAACTATGCCCTAACAAGGCCACACTTCCTAATCCTCCTCAAACAGTTCCACTAACTAGTCACTAAGTATTGAAATGTATGAGCCTATGCGGGCCATTTTCTAGGTCTGGGAGGACAGCTTAGAGGGAGGGTGTGTTTGGCAGTCATGAAGTCCTATATTCCATACTTAGCACCATTAAAATAAACAGCACAAGTGGGGCTGGCAAAGCGGTCCAACAGATAAAGGTGTTTGCTTCTGAGTCTGACAACTTGAGTTCCAATTTGAGTTTGATTCCCAAAACCCTCATGGCAGAAAAAGAGAATTAAGAACCGAGTCCTATAATTGTCCTCTGACCTCCATATGCCATGCCCATACACATACATGCTCATAAATAAATGAATGTGAAAGAAAATTAATATGCTGTTTTCCCTTAGGAAAAGGTCTAGATTGAAAACAGTAAAATATTACTTTCCTTGCAGCAATGAACATTCCCTTGAAGAAGTTAAAGACATGGCATCTTGAAACTGCATGAAATTGGTATATTGCTTATTTCAAGCTTAAATTACTCAGGAGACTGTGATTTCAGAATAAGCCTTATGGCCTATCTTTTCCTGAATACAAAGTGTTCTTTGAAGAGGAATGCCTTAGCCACAAGACTGTCATTGAGACTAAAATGGATCTGAATGAATATGCTCCTTGGGGTATTCCTTTTCTTGCACTAGCCTTTTCACACCCCTGTCTCTTACAGATAACCCTAGAATTTACTAGCTAGTCCTAGATTCATCTATCCTGCCATTCCTTCAGAGACATATTCTTAGTCTAAAATATATAAAGGTGTCAGCTGAGACTTTTCTTTATACTTGAGAGATTTGGGGGGTTCCATTTGTCAACATGAGGTGTCTATTTGAGATAGTCACTCCCCTCACTCCACTGTAGGGTATCTCCATTAAAGCTCTTTTTATATGCCCCCATATATTTTAGGAAGCTGCTGGTTACCAAGTGGCTTTTTAAAAGGACCTTTGGCATTAGCTATTCCTTTCCACATTCCTTCTTCTACCCCATCTTCCCATGACCTACTCCAATTGGGTTAAATTGGAGTAGGTGATGAACCCTTCATGTCCCACTATTCCCCCTTAACCCTTTATACCACTGTGTTATATCTACCCTCCTTTGAAAGCTCCTCCCCACAATGACACCTTACCAAACTCCCAGCTTCTATGAGCATTCCAAATGAAACACTCATATCTGAATATTCTGTTGGGGCCCATATAATATTTTAGAAATATGTTCTACCCAGCCACAAATTCTAGGAGCTCAGAACTTCTATTGTCTTTTAGATGCCAGCTGATTACCTCTGAATGGCCTGGCCTCAAGTGGGGAATGGACCTTATTTTGTATAACAAAAGACCTGGGCCAGGTGAGTCTACACCCACCCTGAGGGCTAGAGAGGCTTGCTGGTATGGAGTGTCTGAAGGCTGCTTAGGAGTGTCTCTAGAATTAGAGGAAGTGTTTCCTATTCAGCCCTTTATACTTGATAATAGATGTCTTCTGCCATTACCCCACCCACCCCCACCCCTTTTGGATGGTTACTTAAGATGATGCTTCAATAAACCTTGGCCTTCAGTATTTACTGGGGGAGCCCTCCTGGTCTGACCAGGGTTTCTGTCTCATCTTTAATGTCGTTGGGTAGTTAGCTTCCCCACATCCATATACCCCAACTCAGGATCAGATCCAGGGCTGTTTGGCTGGTTCCTACTGCAGCCCTGAAGACACCAGTCTGGAATATATTCAAAGCTAATATTCAACAGTGAGAGAAAACATGAGATGATTGTCTTTCCGTGTCTATGTTATCTTACTCAGGTTGACTGTTTCCAGTTTCTTCCACATAGCTGAAAATCTCATAATTTTATCTTCCTTTCAAATTTTTTATATTAGATTTATTTTACATATATGGATTATTGTGTGCATGTATGTACACAATGTGCATATGTGCATGCCCAATGCCCAGAAAAGTTAGAACAAGGCATTGGGTCCCCTGGAACTGGAGCTAATAGATGCCTGAGAGCCACCATGTGATTGCTGGTGTTAGACCCCCAGAAAACTCAGGTATCTGGGGTCTCAGGCCACGACCGCGGTCACCCCAATCACCAGGCAGATTCGAGAGCTTGCTGCAAACTGCATGAGGCTTTATTGTTTTTTAACGAGCTAACCCCATGTTAGCTCGGGTCTTTTGTCCACCCACAATGGTGGTTGGCTACAAAAGACAGCTCCTAGGGGCAGCCGAGAGATCTTGTAGGGCAGCGTAAGGGGAGTGTCTAAGGGTATGCACAGACTCAGGATTGGTGTGCCTCCAGGCTTGGAGGGCTTGCCCTGTGTTGATTAGCCAACTAGTTGTTATGGCCCATAGGCACTCCCAGGGTGGTTGCTATGCTCTGTGTGTCATTGCTGGGCGCTTGTCCGTAAAGTACACCCAGGGTCGTAAAGCATAGCGCCACCAGCTAACTTCTGATTGGTTCCCTGTCACGAGGCAGGCATCTGACCTCTAAGTGACCAAGGCAAGGTTATGGCAAGCACGTGTTACTGTCATGGCTGCCGAAATGGGGAGCTGGTCCCTTCACTGGGAACTGAACCTAGGTCCTCTTCAAGAGTAAAGTGCTCCTAACTGGTGAGCTGTCTCTCCAGCCCCAGTTCCATTTTTCTCAAGAGCTGAATAATAATATTCCATTGTGTGCATACATCACATTTTCACTATCTAGTTATCAGTGAATGGACATCCAGGATGTTTCCTCGATATTGTGAACAGAGCACAATGAACAAGGATGAGCAGGTGTCTCTACAATACCATACAGAATCTTTTGGGTGGATACCCAAGACTCGTAGAGCTGTACCATGTGGCAGATCTATATTCAGGGTTGGTTTTTTTTTTTTTTTTTTTTTTTGAAACTTCACACTGATTTCCATAGTGGTTGCACCAGTTTGCTCTCCCAACAGCCATGAATGAGTATTCTCCTCTTCTGACATCCATGCCAGTATCTGTTGTCTTTTGTTTCCTTGGTCTTGGCCATTCAGACTTGGGTAAGATGAAATCTCAAAGTAGTGGCTAAAGATACTAAAATTTGTTTTAAATGTTTCTCAGCCATTTGTATCTTGACTCTTGAGAACTCTGTTTAGATCCATAACCCATTTTTAACTGGGTTGTTTGTTTTCTTCATATTTTTGAGTTCTTTGTATGTTCTGGACAATAGCCCTCTGTTTAAAATTTTTTCCCCCATTCTGGAGGCTGCAGCTTCCCTTGAATGGTGGTGCCCTTGTTGTATGGGAGTATTAGTTTCATGTGGTCCCACTTGTCAGTTGTTAGTCTTAATGCCTGTGCTGCTAGTGTCCTGTTCTTTATGACCTTTCCTGTGCCTCTAAATTTACTCAAATTTAGATTAAAAATATTCCTCACTTTTTCCTCTATGAGATTATGGATATCATCAGGCCTTATGTCAAGGTCCTTGATCTATTTTGAGTTAAGCTTTTTGCAGGGTGAGAGATCCAGATCTAGTTTAATTATTCTACATGCAGACATCCAGTCTGACTAGCACAATTTGTTGAAGATGTTGTCTTTTCTCCAATACATACATTTGGCTTCTATTTCAGAAATCAGGTGGCCGTATTATGTGGATTATGCCTTGATTTTCATTCCACTGATCAACTAGGCAGTTTTTATACCAGGACCATTCTGTCTTTATTACTACTAGCTCTGCAGTATAACTTAAAATCAGGGTTAGTGGCACCTCTAACAGGTCTTTTATTGTTCAGGGTTGTTTTGGCTATCCTGAGGTTTTAGTATGTGTGCACATGCATGTGTGCATGTCTGTACGTGCCTGTACATGCCTGTGTGCGTGTGTGTGTGTGTGTGTGTGTGTGTGTGTGTGTGTGTGTGTGTGTGTTTCCAAATGAAATTTAAGATTATATTTTCAAACTCTGTGAAGAAATGAGTTGGATTTTTATGGGATTGCATTGAATCTGTAGATTGCTTTTGACAGGATTCCACTTCACAATGCTAGTCCTAAGTATCCATGAGCACAGGAGGTCTTTTCATTTTCTGGTGTCTTCTGTAGGGAGACACCCTAGCCCCACCCAATAGTCCTGGGACAGGTGCCAGGTGGACCCGGGACTCGCCCATAAGGGCATGGTGAAGGAAAGCCGGGGTGATGTACGGGAAGGTTCTTAAGGGCTGCACGTGGAGACCCTGGACCCTTCTCTTTGGCCGCGCTAGCTTGGTTCCTGTGACCTCGCTCTGGCCTGCGTATTGCTCTGGTGTTTTCCTGAATAAAGAAATCTTACCATCACAGACTATAGGTCATCTCTGAGTGCACGCGGTAATCTTAAGAGTCTTCAATGTCTTAAAATGTTTATTATATATTTTTCAATTCCATAGATTTAGTCAAAGATATTTTTCTGATTTCTTTCCAGTTCTTCCTTTGTATATAGGAAGGCTAATGTTTTTTGTGTGTTAATTCTGTTTCCTGCTTCTTTGCTGAATGCATTTATGAGCTATAAGCTTTCTCTGGTAGTCTTTGGAATCTTTTTTTTTTGTATGGAATTATATCATTTGCAACTATGGATAATTTGACTTCCTCTCTATCTTATTAGTATTCCCTACTTCCTTCATTATATTATTGCTCAAGTTAAGACTTCAAGAAGTACATTGAACAGGAATGGAAAGAGTGGATATCCTTACCTTATTCTTGATTTTAATACAAATGCTTTGATTTTTCTTTTTCTCCAATTAGTATAATGTCAGTACATTGCTTTTATTATGTTAAGCTATGTCCCCTGTATCCCTAGATTCTTCAAGATTTTAATCATAAAGAGATACTGGACTTTGTAAAAAGTTTTTTCTAAGTCGAATGAGATGATCATGAGGTTTCTGTCTGTAGGTCATTTTTTTATTTATATTAAACCATCCCTGCATCTTGTTGATGTATCCACCTTGATCCTGATCATCTATCTGATGTGTTCTTGAATTTGGTTTTTAAGTATTTTATTGAGAATTTTTGCATCTATGTTGAATAGAAAACTTGGCCAATAATTTTCTTCTTTTCCTGATGTGTGTGTTGGGGAGGGGGGAGGAGGCAGTGGGGTTGGATATTTGTCTGGTTTGTGTATCAAGGTGATCCTGGCTTCATAAAAATAATGTTAAAGTGTTACTTTTCTAGTTTATGAAATAATTTAAGGACTGTAGTTGTTCTTCTTTGAAGGTCTGAAGGTTTGAAGACTTTGAAGAATCTATCTGGGTTGAGCATTTTTTAGTTGGGAGTTTTATTATTGCTTCCATCTTATTGGCTGTTATGAGTCTATTTAAATTAATTACTTCAATTTGATTTAACTTTGGCAGTCATATGTATTAAGAAATTCACCCTGTTTTATTTTTTTTTCCAGTTTGGTGGAATATAAAGTTTTATAGTACATTGTGATTCTCTGAATTTTCTCAGTGTCTATTTAATGTCTCCCTTTCATCTCTGCTTTTATTAACTTGGGTAACTTGGGTCTTCTCTTTTTCTTTTTCTTTTTCTTTCTTTCTTTGTTTTTTTTTTTTTTGGTCTTTTGGTCAATTTGGGTAAAGGTTTGCCAATCTTGATAATCTTTTCAAAGCACCAGCTCTTTTTTAAATTGACTTTTTGTATACTTCATCATTGTTGTTTCTGTTTCACTGACTTCAACCCTGACTTTTATTATCACTTCCCACCTGCTCTTTTTGAGAGTTGTTTGCCCTTATTTTCCATGACCCTCAGGTTTATCATTAGGTTATTAATGTTCAGTCTCTCCAGTTTTTTATGCAGGCACTTAGTGATAGAAACTGCACTTATGAATGCTTTCATTGTGTCCCATAGATTTGGTATGTTGTGTTTTCATTTTCATCCAGTTCTAGGAAGTGTTTAACTTCCTTCTTGATTTTTCCATTGACATAATTTTCATTCAGTAGTATAATGTTAAATTTCCATGAGTTTGTGTACTTTCTGTTCTTTCTATTGCTGTTGATACCCACCTTTATTCCTTTGTGGTCAGATAACGCAAAGGATGTTGTTTCAATTTTCCTGTGTAAATTAGTTGAGACTTGCCTTGTGTCCTAATATGTGACTGATTTTGCAGACAGTCTCACGGGCTACTGAGAATAAATAAAATGTATTCTATAGTGTTTGGGTAGACTGTCCTCTAGATTTCTGTTAGATCTATTTGATTTATAATGTCATTTAGCCCCACCATTACTCTATTTAGTTTTTGTCTGGATCAGTAAGAGTGGAGAGTTGAAGTTTCCAAATATCACTGTGTCAGAGTTAGTCTGTGACTTTAGATTTAATAGCATTTATTTTTATGAAAGTGGGTGTCTCTCTGGTGCACAAATATTTAGGACAGTAATATCTTCTTAGACTTTTTTCCTTTAAGGAGCATAAAATGTCCTTCCATGTCACTTTTGATTAGTTTTGGATTTAAATCTATTTGTCAGGTATTAGAATGGCTATATCTGCTTGTTTCTTTTTTCCTTTCGTGTTCAGAATAAAAATCCTTCGGGGCCACAGCTGTGTGTGCTTGCCTGCTTGGTTGACAGGACTACACACCCTTTTGCAGAAGTAAAACTTTTTGCCTTGCTGAAATTCTTTGGATCGTGTGGTCATTTTCTTGGAACACTTAAATCCATTTCTAACACCCAGGTTGTCTCAAACACAAGGTCTTCCAGCCTCTGCTTCTGAAGTGCTAGAACCATAGGTATACAGCATCTTGCCTGACCTATACTTGATTTCCCCAGAATGAATTTAATGTACACATCTTGGGGAAAAAGTTAAATAGTAACAAGATATAAACATCCCAGGAAAAAGTTAAACTGTAACATAGAAAATTTTATTTTGATTCAGTGGAAAATAAATCACTTAGCAATGAACCTAAGCTTAAACAAAGATGGATAATTATATAGTAGCCATTTTGAGTCAATATGAAAATCTGTTAATAAAAATATATAGATTAGTCAGATGTGGTGGTACATGCCTTTAATTTTAGCACTCGGGAGGCACAGGCACAGTGTGTGTGTGTGTGTGTGTGTGTGTGTGTGTGTGTGTGTGTATGTGTGTGTGTATGTATCATGTGCGATTATATATATATAATATATATATATATAATATATATATATATATATAGAGAGAGAGAGAGAGAGTTGTATAATATGTAATGTAGCTGTTTGTAATGATGTGTGCTGTCATCACACCTACTCAAGAAGCAGGAGGATCACTTGTGCCTATAAGCTTGACGTCTTCTTGACAACACAAAGATTCTGGCAAGAAAAAAGAAAGGGTATTGCTTTAAAAATGAACACTCTGAAGGCAGAGGCAGGTGGGTCTCTGAGTTCAAGGACAGCCTGGTCAACACAGCAAAGAGTTCCAGGTCATCCAGCCATCCAGAGCTACATAGTGACACACAGTCCTTTAAAAAACAAAACAGTGGAAACAAAACAAAATGAACTATGTTGGTTTGCATTCTTACTACCCATAGGCAACTAAAGTGAACCCACTGAATACCTATCAGAGCTGAACAATGCTAGGTTATTATTCCCAGAATGCCAGTCCTTTCCATCAGTTGTCACCTTCAAATGCTACACAAAATTATGCCTCTGTCCTTGGAAGTTCATGCCATTTGTTACATCACTTGGAAACAGCTTAGTTAGAGCAAATCAGTTAAGGCAAGACATGTTCCCAGTTCTCTCTCCAAGCCAAATACACTGTTAGCACCTTTCTGTGTTCATATAGCATTCACATAATTCCTTGGGGGTACCAGTAGCTTTGTTAAAATTAAACTACATACCAGGTTCTCCTTTATTGGCCCACAATGAGCTACTGCAGGTGTGTGTTGCTGTCAAAGCACTCAGGGTCCCTGGCACATCACACCACCACTGCTTCCCATTTTCTGGACTGCCTTCCATCACAATAACTTGGCCATCTGAAAAGGATACAGCATTAGCAAAAATAAAGATACTTCTTTGTTTCAGTTTTTATAACACCACAGAATGTTAGAACCATGGATGTGATCACATTCCTCATTTTATTAATAAAGAGACGAGAGACGTGTGTGTGTGTCTGTGTGTCTGTGTGTCTGTGTGTCTGTGTGTCTGTGTGTCTGTGTGTGTGTGTGTAAACAACTTCACTGTCTTTTTGTCACATGTTAATGAGAAGAGGGTCATATTTATTTTGTGCACTGTGTTAAGTTTCTATGTGCTTGTTTTTTTTTTGTTTGTTTGTTTTGTTTTTTTGTTTTTTGAGACAGGGTTTCTCTGTGTAGCTTTGGAGCCTATCCTGGAACTCGCTCTGGAGACCAGACTGGCCTTGAACTCACATAGATCTGCCTGCCTCTGCCTCCCGAGGGCTGAGATTAATGGCATGAGCTACCAACACCCAGCTTATGTGCTTGTATTTTAAGTTGAGTTCACCCTCAGATGTCTTACTGAATTTTAAGTCAGCTCATACACTTAAATAACTCATTTTAGTGATACACTCTTTGCCTTTGGC
This sequence comes from Cricetulus griseus, assembly GCF_003668045.3. Taxonomy (NCBI): domain Eukaryota; kingdom Metazoa; phylum Chordata; class Mammalia; order Rodentia; family Cricetidae; genus Cricetulus; species Cricetulus griseus. The sequence goes on along the minus strand of NW_023276807.1, from coordinate 61,560,451 downwards.
ACCCAAAGCAGACTAGTTACAGGACAACTGATGATATAAAAATCTCTGCATGTGGGCCAGAGAGAGGGTTCAGCAGTTGAAAGCACTTGCTGCTCTTGCAGAAAATTCAAGTTTTCTTCCACCTGAAACTCCAGCTACAGGGAGATGCTATGCCTATGCCCTCCACAGGCACTGTTCAAATGTGTATATATCCACATACAAACACAAGTATACATAATTAAATATTTTAAGTACACATATGATTAAATAGTTTATATGCAATAGTCACTATTTGCATAAAAGCTATACACACTTTCGCACACATTTTTATAGGGGTTGGGGATGAGTTCATGTCTCATGCAGTTCATACTAGCTTTGAACTGTCTAGGTATCTAAGGATGTTCTTGAACTACTGACACTCCTGGTCTCCATCTCTACCCTCCAAATGTTTGATTACATCATGTGTCACCATGACTAATTACCAGCACACTGCATTTTTTTAAGATTTAAGTTTTCTTATTTTCAGTAATTATGTATATATGGGTTTGTGCACCTGGTTGCAGTACTTGAAGAGGCCAGAGGAGGGAGTTAGATCTCCTACAACTAGTTACATGGAGTTGTAAGCCACCATATTTGGGTGCTGGGAACTGAACTGCTGAACCATCTCTCCAGCCTATTCCATAAGCTTTAAATTAGCCCTAGATGACTTATCCAGCACAATACAATGTAAACACTGCATACATCATCATTGTTATACTGTACTACTTAGGAAACAATGACCAGAAAGCATCTGTATGTGTTCAGCATAGATGAAAGCTTTTTTTCTGAATATTTTCCACTTGAGACTAATTGAATCCATGGATATATATAGATGGCTGTCCACTCACCTTATATCATAGTTTTAAATTTTAACCCATTCTCAGGGCTAAGTGATAAAGAGGAACAAAGAAAATGAGCAATAAAAATCTTCGCTACTTATTAAGATAACTTCCAAGGGCTTGGGAGAGTTTGCTTGACCTCAGAACCTTGTGCATGCTAGACAAGCCCTTGACAGCAAAGTTGCATCCTTGACCCTAAGACTAATTTTATTGCTGAGGGGAAAAAAATGATGATGAAATTTCAAGGCTTTAATTAAGCTGGTGTGGGGAATTGAGTCAAATAGACTCCCCTCCTTATTTCCCCTTTCTCGTTTAGGAAAGACAGCAGGAACGATTTTCTTCCTTTCTTTTCTTTCATCAACTGCTAGGATAACTAGCAGGCAAGTCTCAACTTGATACTACTGAGACCAAAACAATGTCTGTGTAAAATGTTTAGTGACTGAGAAGTGACAACTATCCCAATACAATGTGTATGGGCAGAGCAGCTGTGCCAGGCCCTGGTTTTCCCTGGCTGCTGGTTGACAATAACTGACCACAGACTCACCATCAGGCATGGTGGGACAGGTGGAGGTGACATCTGCTGTTGCCATTATTTGCAGCAGAGCCTGAGGTGCTCTAGTATCCCACTGCCTCCTGTTCTCCACAGCAACGGTATCTGGAAAGAAACCCTCTGTAAGAGAATAACTCATTAGTTCCATGGCAGCCAGAGTATAATGGCAGCACTGAACAATTCCTAGGGCCTGTCCCAGTTTGCTTTCTATTGTAACAAACACCATGACCAAAAGCAACTTTTGGAGGAAAGGGTTTACTTTATCTTACAGCATACAGTTCATAGTGAATGAAGTCAGGGCAGGAACTCCAGGCAGGAACTGAAGCAGAGACCATGGGAGAGTGCTGTTTAATGGCTTATTCTCAGGCTAACATTCAGCTCCCTTTCTTCTACCTCCCCAAATCACCTGCCCTCCTACATCAATTATCAGTCAAGACAATGCCACACAGGCTTGCCTGTAGGCCAACCTGATAGGGGTTGAAACTGAAACTCACTCTTCCCAGATGAGTAGAGATGACATAAAACTAACCAGCACAAGGTCTCAAGAGTAGGATGTCCAAGCCACAGGAACCACCACTTGGGCTTCTAACAGATCCAACATAGAAGACTGAAACTGCAAACAGCTTTCAAAGTTGTTCCATTTTATTGTTAATGTTTGATTATCCCATTTAACTAAGAGCTAAGGCAATACATGAATGGACAAATCACTGAGATGTCTGTAAGAATTCTCATTTGACTGTTTCTACCGATGCAATCTCTGTTTCCTTTCAATCTCTCTCTCCCCACAATGTGCCCTTTTCTTTGTCCCAGACAGGCTTGGAACTCATGGCAATTTTATCCAGCCTCCCATGTACTAAGACAGCAAGCAAGAGCCACCATACCCAGATCCACTTTTAAAAATATATTTATTTTATTATTTGTGTATGTGAGTATGTGCAAGTGGCCAAAAATGCATCTGATCCCCTGGAGTTGGAGTTTGGTTTAGAGCCACCTGGTGTGGTTGCTGGGAACTATATTAAGGTCCTCTGAAAGAAAACCAAGGGCTTTTAACTGCCATGTCATCTCCCCAGCCCCAATTCCATTTTCTCTTTTAATTTTTAATTTTTTTCATTTTTATATGTATTGGTATTTGCCTCCATATTTTTCTGTGTACCTGGTGTCCACAGAGGTTAGAAACAGGGTGGGTGTCAGGTCCCCTGTAACTGGAGTTACAGACAGTTGTGACTGCCATGTGGTGCATGGAATTGAACCTGGGTCCTCTGCAAGAATAGCCAAAGCTCCTAACCGCTGAGCCATCTAGGCCCAAATCCATTTTTTTAAGTTAAAAAATAGACCTGTTGAAATGGCTCATCAGGTAAAGGCCCTGCTGCCAAACCTGACAATCTGAGTTCAATCCCAGCTTGAGAAACAACTCCTCCAAGTTGTCCTTGGAAGTCTACGTGGCACAGACACACACGCACACATGCACAGAGACACATACATCACACACATACAAGTTTAATTTAAAAATTAAGGAATTAAATTATACTATTCATGAAAATTAATCTCATACTTTAGAAATATTTTTATTATTAACTTTTGGCCTTTTGATCCTGTATCTTGCTGTGTGGCCTCAACTTCCAAACCTCCTACATCAGCCTCAAAAATACTGGGATTATAAACATGAGTGTCATATTTAGCCAAGCTTTACATTATTAATGCCACATCTATTAATTCCTTTTAGTCTGTGATATTTATTTTTCTACATCTTAAAATATTTATTTATTTACTTAGTGACTGATTTTTATTTTGGTTGGTTTTTGAGATAGTGAATCTGCTATGCTGCCCATACTGGCCTTAAACTCTTGATCTTTCAGCTTGGTCTCCTGAATGTTGAGAATATAAGTGTGTACCTCCCAGCCAAGCTTCTTTGTATTTTGAACAACCAGTTCTTCCCTATTTAAATATATATGCTTTTTAATTTGTTTTCAAATATGATTTTTTAAACATTTTAGGATCAGATTTCATAGCTTTCCCAATGCAATGCTTAGTTTTAATTGTGTATTTGATATAATGAAGAATCAAGCGGAAGAGTCTCAGTGAGGGACTGTCTGGATCTCGGTGGCCTGTGGGCATGTCTGTTGGGGACTTTCTTCATTTCCTTAACTGATGTGGGAGAGGTCTTCACCCCATATGCAACACAGCTCTCTAGGTTTGGCCCCCAACTGTAGAAGAGTGGAGAGAATGAACTCAGTAGCAGGTGTGGATGTGATGGGACAAACTGTTTCACTCTTGTGCTGCTTTGACTCTGGTTTCTTCCAGAGCCCTCATCAGGTGGCTCACAACCTCCTGCAATTCCAGTTCCAGGGCATCTGCCTCTGGCCTCCACCAGCACACATGTACAAAAGTCAATCAATCCTTTAATTAAGGGAAGATCATGTATTAGGCATCTATCATTTAGGCCAGCACTTTGTACATATCATACATCACTCTTATTGCTACAGCAACCCTGTGTGCTTATTATTACTACCATTCCCCATGCTTCAAAGAGGAAAAGGAGGTTCAGACCATGAAAGTAACCTGCAAAAGAAGAAATGCCCCATGACCAGAAACTGCAGTGCCAGGTAGGATTCAGACTACCACTGGCTCCAGACCATGGGGTTTTTTATGGCTTCCTATATCACCACAGTGCTCAAGGGTGACAGAACCCTACCCTAGAAGCAGAAGGCATGGAGACCAGGAAAAAGCTCAGTGACATCTCTGAGGAGGAGCTGCCTGGGTGTGTAGAGGGAGCTATCACCCTGACAATTGCCTTGACTTGAAGCAAAGGTCTCTGGGAAGGAGCAGGACACATGCTGAGGTTGAGGTACTTGTCACACCGGCCCAGAGAGTCATTCAGAAGGTACTGAGAAAGACCCACAAGTGTGGCATTCCTAGAACATCTGAAACTGCAGAAGAAGTGGGTAGAACTGACCCGTGCGTGCGTGCGTGCGTGCGTGCGTGCGTGCGTGTGTGTGTGTGTAGAAAGAAGACTGGATGAAGGGTGTATGTGTGTGTGTGGCAAGAGGGAATGCTGGATGAAGGGTGTGTACAGGGAAGAAGCCCAGAGCTCAGTGGAGAGAGCTCCCTTTTCCTCCACCACTTTCAAGCAACGTGTACCTGGTTCTGGGCCACAGAGTTCCTCAAAGGCTCTGTCTGTGTAATCTTCGTGCTCCTTTATAGGTCTACACTCCCGAATCTTCATCCCGTCTTCAAAGCTCAAAGTATCATTTAGTTTATCCACTGCCTGAAGAAATTTCACAATTTTTCATGAGAAAGAAGCCATATTGGGAGTTAAATGCATTAATGTGTGTGTGTGTTCCCAAATACTAATTTTCAAGCTACATGGTGAATAATATATATATGTATGTGTGCATATTATATATATATATATATATATATATATTTACATATATATGTAAAACAAATTCATGTAGCTTTAAAGATGAAGCCATTTTGAGTGAGACAGAAGCAGCAATGTTTTCATTTCTTCTTGCAAACAGCAGCCAGCCTGATCATAGAACAACTCAATTTTACCCAGGCTTTATCTCTTCTGAATCACACTATTCACCTCAGGGTTTCCTTATCCAGCCCTGCTCTCAGTATCCAACCTAATATTCCCTTTCTTCTACTTTGGTAAACATTTATTGTTTTGCTTTATTGTATGAGTGTTTTGTCTACATGTATGTCTGTATACCACTTGTGTGTCTGGTGCCCAAGATGGCCAGAAGAGAGTGCAGGATCCCCAGGAACTGGCATTACAGATGTTTGTGGGATGTCACCTGGGTGGGGAATCAAACACCCAGATCCTCTGGAAGAGCAACTTTTACTCCTAATTGCTGAACCATCTCTCCAGCTTCCTCCTCCTCCTCCTCCTCCTCCTCCTCCTCCTCCTCCTCCTCCTTCTCCTTTTCTTCCTCCTCCTTCTCCTCTTCCTCCTCCTTCTCCTTCTTAGACAGGGTTTCTCTGTGTAGCTTTAGAGCCTGTCCTAGAACTCGATCTGTAGACCAGACTGGCCTCGAACTCACAGAGATCCACCTGCCTTTGCCTCTTGAGTGCTAGGATTAAAGGACTGTGCCACCAATGCCCGGCCTTATTTTTCTTCTTAAGCTGGGGCCTCACTATGTTGTCCACAGGGTTCAAGAATTCCCTACCTCTCAACCTCCCCAGTAGTTGACACCATGAACACCAAGTGCACTGAACTTTACAACCAAGTTGAATAGGTCCTAAAAACTGCTACTCCTATCAGGCATTGAAAGCATAGGCTAAGAAAGGAAGAATACTCCAGCAGCTAAAGTTGTTTTTCTGGCTAACCTCAGCACCTCATATCATGTGATGTGTCCCCCTCCCCAGACCTTTTCTGTTCAGATCACACAGCTCTGGGGCATCAGAGACCAAATGGTTGAGTAAACACTAACTCCCACCATGCTAATATAGCAAAATATTTGTAAAAACACAATGATATAAAAATTGGAAGGACTCAACCCTGACTGTTTTGCATGTTAACATGCTCTGCCACTGACCTGCACTCCCAGCCTCCAAGACATTTAAGAGGATAGAGACCATGAGAAGACTGGGGGATAGCTCAGTGACCATGAGAGGGCTGGGGGGTGGTATATCTCAGTGGTCGGGAATTTTCCTTGCATAACATATGAGGTGTAATCTCCAGCAGCACAACTCAACAAAATTGAGTGTCAGGTATGATGTTCGTATTTAACCCTTAGTGTTAAACATGAGTGTGCACTTATCACCATATCAAGAGCTGCACAGATGCACAACTGAGATTTACCCACAGGCAGCTGCAAACTTAGTAGAACTAATTAAAATCTAAAATAAATGACACTTTCAGGTTACTTATTCAATGATTTTTAAGTTAGGATAATAACTGTTGACTATTGTTTTTTTATTGGCAATAATAAAAAGTTAATATCAGGAAAATAACTCACTTATGAAAGAAACATAAATTAAAATGGAATCATCCATCCAAGGAAATAGTAACACCTTTTTAAATGAGAGGATAAGAAGTATCTGGAAGGTTCATTTATGCACCTTACTTCTAAGTGTATTTGGAAACTTCTCATTACAGTCTGCAACAGAATCACAAACCTGAAGAGAGACTCCCTTGTCACATGACTCCCTTGTCACAGCTGACCGCAGCAATATGTACAGAATGGCATACCTCTTTCTCTTGGACGACGTCTTCCTCGGGAATACACTTATCCAGGCTAATTTCAAACTTCACCCCTCTCTACAATAAACAAGAAAAAAATCTTAGTTTTAGCAGTTCAATAAAGTCTTCAAATTACAACCCCTGAGGTCAATACATGTTGACAGCACACATACTTTAGATCATTAGTGTAGCTCCATAATTTAGTGGGGATGACACAGCCACCTATACAGCTGTCATCTTTCTTGGATGTAAGCAAGAGACAAGAATGTTTGGATCTTAGTTTTATATATCTGCTTTGAAATTTTACTATTTTTATGTTCTGAAGTCTAATTTGTTTCAAGACTTTTAATATTCTAAAATCTTAGGAAAAAATACAATTCTGTTACCTCATATCAAATTATATATCATAGTATCTAAATTCACATTGCTGTGTATTTCTATTGCTTGATGTCTACATTGAATCTGATGACTCATTTTAGAATATAAACATTTTATTTGCCAATAAAAGTTAATCATAATTCACTAAAAAGTTAGGTACAGTATTCATCAAATTAAAATAGTTACGTACTTAACACTGGCATTTTTTTTACATTCTTTAATTACTACTCATATATTTACATATCCATCCCCCCATTTCCCTCCCATCCTCCCATGTTCCCCATCAACCTCCCCTACCAACCCTCCCAACACTCCCCCCAACTCCAACCCAGGGATAGTGAGGCCCTCCACGGGGGACCTTCAAAGTCCTTCATATCATTTGGGGAAGGGCCTAGGCCCTCCTTGCTGTTTCTGGGCTGCAATAGTGTCCCTCCATAGGGAATGGGCTCCCAAAGTCCATTTGTGCTCTAGGGATAAAGACTGGCTCCACTGTTAGAGGTCCCATAGACTGTCTTGGCCTCCTAGCTGGCACCCACATTCAGAGGGCTTGTTTCGGTCCAATGTTGTTTCCCCAGCTTTATGACTAGGGTCTCCATGCTATTAGTAGGTCAGGTCAACTGTTTCTGTGGGTTTCTCCAGACCCATCTTGGCTCCTTTGCTCATCCCTCCTCCCTCTCCACAATTGGATTCCAGTAGTATGGTTCAGTGTTTAGCTGTGGGTGCCTGTTTCTGCTTCGAACAGCTACTGGATGAAGGCTCTAGGAATGGTAACCAAGGTAGACACTAATCTCATTATAGGGGAAGGGCATCAATGGCATCCTCTCCACTACTGCCTGGATTCTTAGTTGGGGTCATCCCTGTGAATCCCCTGACATTTTCCCTGTGCCAGACCTCTCTCCAAACCTGTACTGTCTTCCTCTGTCAAGGCATCTCCTTTCTTGCCCTCCTCTATTCTTCCCCTCTCAGGCCTCTTGATCTCCTCCCCCTCCCCTTCTTCCCTTCCCACCTCCTTTCTCTCCCCCTTTCCCATTTTGTTCAGAGGTTCTTGTTCCCATCCCCTTCTTCAAGGGACTATGCAATCTTCTCTTGGGGTCCTCCTTGTTTCCTAGCTCCTCTGGCAGTATGGATTGTAGACTGGTAATCCTTTGCTCTATGTGTAAAAATAAAAAATGAGTGAGTACATACCATGTTTATCTTTTTGTGATTGGGTTACCTCACTCAGGATGGTTTCTTCTAGTTCCATAACACTGGAATTTTAATGAGCAAAAATTCCATAATGTGACAAAATTGTCTTTGCTCCAATGCAATTTGACCATATCCAATTCAAGAACATGATTTTCTAATGAAGTGCTAGGGATCAAATTAGGGCTTTGTACATGTTCGGTGAGTGCTTCATTACTGAGACACACCTCAGCCATAGGACCTAATTTTGACAACAAGTGTGTGTGTGTGTGTGTGTGTGTGTGTGTGTGTGTGTGTGTGTGTGTGTGTGTATGTATGTGTGAGGGGGGGCGGTGGGTCATGGTGGAAGCCCAGGTTTGGATGCTCTTCAGGCAGAGGTGGCCAGGCAAGACACTGGCACTGGATGTGGGACTGTGGGACTTGGGCTACACCTAGTAGGTTAAAGAGGCTGTGTTGCGGGGAGGTCCAGGCTAGACCCCAGAGAAGGTTGTAAGGATCTGGCTGGTTGGAGGGGTAGAATTTTACAAACTCTTATTCAGGTATCCTTGCCCTCTGTGATCTATATCCCTGCACAATCAAGAACACAGTATAGATGGCTAGAAAGGACTCTGTTGCCATAAAGCTTGCATAGTCCTGGGGTAAGCAAGGTAACACACAAGTTTGCAAATTAATGACATGATTTCAAGCAAGTCTCAGATGCATAGAGAACATAAAACAGGAGAGCTGGCAAGATGGCTCAGCAGTTAAAAGCACTTGCCATGAAAGCTTGGTGATCTGGGACCCAGGGTGGAAGGAAAGAATCAACTCCCAAAAGTCATCCTCTGAGCGCTACATATGTCCTGTAGTTCATGCATACCTGTACTAATTTACATACATATATCACATACGTATATAATACAACAACAATCAATCAAATTAGGGGCTGGTGATGGTGGCATGTGCATGTGTGTTCTGAGGCAAAGCCAGGAGGGTCAGGAGATGAAGGCCACCTTTAGTTACATGAAATTCTATCTCAAACAAAACAAATATGAAAAGAAAATAGGGTCATAGGATGGGAAATGAGAAGAAGGGAGAGGTAAAGCATAGAAAAAATACTTGGTATATAAAGGTACAAGGAAAACATTTTCCATGCTGTGGGAAAAGCAACTTAAAATCCCTAGAGTGGCTGTGTGATCCTCAGGTCTCCTCCAACTGAATTTATCCAGGATGGAGTTTTTCATTGTTCTGACCCTCTCAAGAAGTAGCCTTCCAGACTTCAGCTTCCAGTAGAGAGAGTGTACCAGGGGCCATATTTCCTTACCTACCTAAAACAACCACAGCCACATTCAACATCTCACATGAACAGGAACCAATGAGACGAGCCCAACAACTACCCTTGCCTATGTTCCAGACAGTTCGCTGGGCTGGAGAACTGCTGTCTTGATAAGGCAGGCTGAGAACACAGGTTTACCAGCGTTGATAGAGTTTGAAGGACAGAGTCCCAGTAAGGAGAGAGCTATAGCACAGGAGAACCAGAGCTCATAAAATGCTGGCGGAAATGTAACACCCACTTTGCAAATAGATATTGCAGTTTCTGGAACAATTAAATATGGCTGGGGCAACAGGTGGGTGAGCAATGTGCTAGCCTTGCAAGCATGAAGACCTAAGAGTTTGATCTGCAGTGAGCATGTGAAAAAACAGCTGGGCAAGGTGGCACTTGATTATAATCCTAGCACTGGGGAGGCAGAGACAGATTCCTGGGGCTCACTAAATAACCAGTCTAGCTAATTAGGCCAGCTCCAGGCCATGAGAAAACCTATCCCCCTAAACAAGGTGGATGACTCCTAAGGAACAATGCTTGAGGTAGACCTCTATCCTCCACATACATGCACACACACATGCATGTGCACCCACACATATGTGTATACACACAAATTATGCCAGTCAGGCATGGTTGCATATGCCTGTAATTCCAGCTACTCAAGAGGATAAGGCAAGATGATGATGAGATATTGAGGAGAAAGGAAGGAAGACCTAGAGTTTGAGGCCATTCTGGACAACATGATGAAATTCTTTCTCTTCTACAAAAAAAAAAAAATAATAGGGTTTGGGGCACAGCACAGTGTTAGAGTACTTATGAGGGTCTGGTTTCAGTTCCTAGAACTGCCAAAAAAGGGGGGGGGATTAAACATACACATGACCCAGTCATTCCAGGCCAATGTAGTTATAAAAAAAAGATATGCCTATCACTTTAAGACTTGCCTATTAGGTTGGGAGATGCCTCAGCATGGAAGTTCCCTTGCTACTGAAGCACAGGCCCTGCACTGGAACCCCTCTACTCATCATAAAAGGCTGGGCATTACTGTGTCTGGAACTGCAACCCTGAGAAGCAGAAACAGGCAGATCCTGGACAGCTACGATAGCCTAAATGGTAAGCTTCAGGATTAGTTGTAAACCCTGTCCCAAAGAAATAAGGGAGACAGTACCTCGACATACATGGGCAGATACTTGCCCATGATTGTCTCAGCTGTTTGCAATAGACAAAAGCTGGAAACTGTCTAAATAGCCATCCATAGTTGAACTGACAACTAATTTTGATATATTTATACAGTGGGGTATGCTCCCCAGTGACAAGGGATGATGAACTATATGGACAACATAGGTGAAACTCAAAATGATTAAGTATAATGATGATTCCTATGGCATAAAAGAAGCCAGATGAAAGAGGACACTAAGGGACGGTGGCAGTTATACACTGTGCTCTCATCTAGAAAATGCAAACGAGTCCATTGGGACAGAAAGCTCATGAGCAGCTGCCTAGAGGTGGTGTGGGAGTGGAGGCTGGGAGAAACGGGAAAGGAGAACTGACAAGAGAACACCAGAGCTTTTAAAAAGGCCCCCACCCCACTAAGTGGCACATCGAGAGGTCAGATGACCCCTGGGACAGGAGCGCCCTCACTGGGAAGCTCACACAGCCCTAGCAATAGCATCTCTACCTGTGTCGAGGCTTCTTCCTTGGGTGCATCAGGGTGGGCGGGCAGGTTACTCCTCTTCACCAGGTAGGTTTTACAACTGAGGTTTGCATTCTCCTTTATCTCCTTTAATTCAGATGCCACACAGTGAGATTGGCTCTATAAGCTACTCACCCTCTGTCAACCCTGGGAGCATGAAGAACTAGTCACAGACACCTCAGAGCCTTTTGTATTCCTCCTATACCTTGGGATTGATTTGGTTTTCACCAAACACTTCTTTCATGGACTCTAGAAATACCCGCTCCCTGACCCCGACAGCATGCACAACCTGAGTTTGATCCCCAGTGCCCAAAATAAAGGTGGGAAACACAAAAGGGGGGAAATGCCTGCTATTCCACTTTGCTGGACTCTGACTTCCCATTACATAAGGCTGATGGTGGGACAAGGCTCCCCACCATGAACAAAGCTCTTACATCCAGCATAGGCCTTTGTGTGGCTCATTTAGAACAAGCCACTTAGCTCAGACCATCTAAAGCCCCCTCTTCTCAGTCCAGTCCCACCCCAACCCCCACGTCCATCGACTCCTCCACATAAGCCTTCTTCCTCCTCAGCTGTCTCGTCTCTGCTCCTGTACACCTATGAGGCTTGACTATGGCATGCTCATTCCATTATCATTTCATGGATGTGCACTTATGAGTAGAACTGCATCTGCTAGAAAGATGTGTCAGAGGTATACCTTTAGCTTGCCTTGTGACTGCTAAGTGACTTTGGATGAGTTGTTGAATTTTCTGTGGTAGGACGTAAATAAGGTGCACTGGAAAACTCCACTCGTGCTCACTTATACCATTTTGCACATACACTTAGAGGTGGGGGAAGCCTGGAGGTGGTGGATCCGCTGCAGCAGCATGGCAGGTCTGTTTAAGGAGGAGCATGCTAGGTGGCCTCTGCAGAGCCCAATGGACCTCAGAAAAGAGCAATCCAGGGTGCATGCTGCAGGGATTCATGGTGTTGGAATACCTGAACGCTATTCACACAGCGGGTCAAATACACACTAGCTAAGACATCTCCTGAAGAGATGGCCATCTGCTGCAGTTCTAGGAACCTACTAGAGATGGAAGGATGAGTTTGAGGGTAACACTACTGTGGGTTTTTCAAGAATGACATCAACTGTGATCAGATTTTGCCTTGCATAGTCTTGTAAAAGAAAGAAGTATGTCCTGGGAAATGTGAGCACTGTAGCCGGTACTTACACAGACTAAGGCAGCAATGACATCAGACAGTACAGTCTTGTGAGACCACCATTTTATACATGGTTTATCATTAACCTGTCATCATCCTGTGTGACCTCCAATGAACCATAATGCTAATCTTCAGTTATATCTAACCACTTTCCTATTTAGAAAGAAACCAAAGGATCACCTCTATCTCTTTTTCTAACTTCCTATGAGGAGACTGTGTTTGCATATGCATGTCTCCGTGTGTATATTCGTGCATGTACATGTGTGTGAAAGTACATATGCATGTGTGTGCATGTATGTGCTGTGCATGTGTGTGGATGTACATCTATGCGCATGTGCATATGTGCAGGTGCATGCATATGTGTGTGCATGCATGTGTGTGTGTACGTGTGTGTACGTGTGTGTGTGTGTGTGTGTGTGTGTGTGTGTGTGTGTGTGTTTCTGTGTATACACAGCCCACTCTCATCCACTGGGACTTGGCTATGTGGCATGGACTCAGGGTCTGTCTGGGTCTTCTTGGAAACACCTTTCAGTCCTTCCTTCTGCCATCTGCAGTGGGACTCTGCCTACCCACAGAACCGCTCTCTACCAGGAACCCAAAGCTGCCAGCCTAGCTTTAGATATTAAATTGCTTTTATTGTCTAGTCATTTTGTCACCTTTAAATCAATAGAACAATGTTCACTCTAGTGGAGTGACTTTACCTTCAGCTCTCTCCCCATCCTCTCTTTAATTTCCTTCATGTCACTGTGGTATTGTTGCCGGATTTCCTCTAGCTGTTTCCAATATTCCTGAAAAGCAAAACCAATTCAAAACTTGAAAATAATCTCTACACAGCCTACAATTTTTGAAACACATAATACAAGTAATCATTAGAAAACCAATTGCTTCTAACTGTAATGATAAGCTCACTTTGGCTGTGGTATTTCATAGCCTGGGAGGGACACACTAGTGTGGGACAGAGACCTTTATTAAAATCCCAAATCATGTGTAGCTACTCTGCATATACCACTTTTGCATTAATTGAACATGTTGTCCCTCAAAAGATGTGTAGAAGCTGGGGTACACACCTTTAGTCCTAACTACATGGAAAGGTGAGTTGGGAGGATCACTTGAGTTCAAGACTAGCCTGGGTAACATGCAAAGACCTCACTCCTCCTCATCATCATCACACATACACCTGTCTTATCACACAGTGCCTCGGAATGAGACCATAGTTGGAAATAGGGTCTTTGCAGGTGTTATCAGTTAAAATGAAGTCATTCTGGGGTGGAATGGGCTCCTTGATCAATATGAAAATGAGCACAGCCCACTCCTATCCACCAGGAATTGGCTGCTTGGCGTGGACCCCGGGACCCTCTAGTTCTTGGAAACACCTTTCAGCTCTTCCTTCTGCCATTTCCAGTCCTTTGGGACTCTGCCTACCCACAGAACCTCTCTCCACCAGGAACCCAAAGATGCCCAGCATAGGCTGGGACTCAGGTAGGGGACCTTCAACCTCCTTCCTATCCTCCATTAAATTATTTCCAGACTCACCATTAGTTCTGCAGCTGCCTGCCCACAGGAACCTGTCCTCCTGGAGCACCCCTGCCCTGGAACACCTCCATCCTCTTGACACTCAGCCTCTTGGTGCAGACCCAGGGTCACTCTTGGTCTTCCCCACAGCTTCTTTCAACCTTTCCTTCTAGGCCATCTCCATTCCTTTGTGAGTCCATGCTAAACTGCAGAACAGCTCTCTACCAAGGACCCCACAGCCACCACACTTGGCTAGGACTCAGATTGGCCAATAGTAACCAAAGAACCTACCCAATAAAGACCAGAAATCTACACCAAGAAGTACCTTAAATATCCTAATTCCAGATGCCTAGATGCCAGCAGAAAAAAAAAAAAAACATACACATGAGCAACCAAGACAATGTCTCCTTCAGAAGCCAGCAACCCTACTATGTACAGGCTTCTAGGCTTGAGCACATGACTACCCACACTGGTTCTGGCCTTCAGCCTCCAAAAGCACAAGACAATGTTGCTACTGTTTTAAGTTACCTATTTTGTTGTCTTTCATTACAACAGTCCTAAAAGGTGTAATAAAAATAACTCTATCAAATGTCTTATAAGCTCAGCTCTGTGTGTCCACAGGGATGCTGGGAGCAATGGTGACATATGGCAAGAAAGGCTGCAGTGTGAAGGACCATGGCACATGCACAGAACTAGAAATTTTAAACCTGGTCCTTCATTCTGTTCTTCCTATACTGGAGCTCCTGGAGTTTAGTCTCCTCTCTGTGGCTTTGTGGCTTTTCTCTCTCACTGGGATGTGGCTCAGCAGAAGATGGACGAAGACCCTGTTTATGAAAGGAAATCATTTATAGGACATACTTGAATATTCTGGCTTAACCTGGGCTATTTATTCAAGACAAGAAGTATATCACCGACCAATCTACATAGGAGATTGCTTGGTGAGTAGCAAATTTTTTTAACTGAAATATTAAATGTTTTAAGTAGCATTTTTGTTTTGTTTTTCAAGGCAGGGTTTCTTCTCTTTGTAGCCTTGGCTGTCCTGGAACTCACTCTGTAGACCAGGCTGGCCTCAAACCTACAGAGATCCACCTGCATCTGCCTGACAAGTGCTGGGATTAAAGACATGAGCCACCACTGCCCGGCCCTTTAAGCAACATTTTAGCATTGAGCCATTGGTGTTATCTGTAAGTAACAGTTATTTTTGTGTCATCACTTGGGTCAGTTGTAGCTGTCCAGTTAAGCTCTTCTGAGGCTTAGCAGCCCTGGGGTGTGACAGTGAGAATAAGAACAAGTCAGAAGAGTGACGTGTCAGGCCTGGTAGCCCATGCCTGTACTTCCCACCCGGGAGGCTGAGGCAGAAGGATGAGTAGAGCTTGAAGTTCCAGGCCAGTCCTGGGCTATACAGTGAGATTCTATCTATAAAGAAAAAGTGGAAATAAATGATGGATGGGCTTGGTTTTACAGCAGAATGAATTTGGACCCACCCATGTCTGAGGGCAGAGAAGCTGTGAGGAAACCCTGAGCTCTCCCACAGTTGCAGTCTTACTCACCAACTGTCTTTCCACTTTTAACTTATACTGCTGAGCTTCAAATCTCCTCTGAAGATATGCAGCAGACCTGAGAAAACAAGAGTGTTCCACTGGAGTGTAATTCCCTTTGTCTGTCTGTCTCTCTCTCCTCTCCCTTCCTTCCTTTCTCTCTTCCTTCCTTCCTCTCTCCCCCTTCCTTCTTTCTCTCTCTCTCTTTGTCCCTCCCTCCCTCCCTCCCTCCCTTTCTCCCTCCCTCCCTCTCTTCTGTCTTTTATGGTGCTGGAGATTGACACACATACTCTAATGCTCACTCTAATCTTTAGTCCACAAGGAAGCATTCTCACTAACCATCTCAGATACTGATTTGATGGGTGGGTTTTTCACCTCAGTGATGAGGAGACCTGGAACAAACACCTTGTGATAAAGGTGAAGATTAGAAGCCTGGCAGTGGTGGTGCACACCCTTTAATCCCAGCACTCAGGAGACAGAGACAGATGAGTCTCTGTGATTTCAAGGCCAGCCTGGTATACTGGGCAAGTTCCAGGACAATGAAGCCTACACAGAGAAACCCTGTCTTGAAAAAACCAAAACGAAAAAGGAAAAAAAGAAAGAAGGAAGGAGAGAGAGAGAGAGAGAGAGAGAGAGAGAGAGAGAGAGAGAGAGAGAAGAAAGGTGACGATCAGAGTTCTGCAATTGAAAACCAAGGGATGGCAAAGATTGCCTAGAAATCTCCAAAAGCGGAGAGGGCTATTTGTGAACAGACTCAATGGGTAAGGGCGCTTGCTGCCAAACTGTACAACCTGACTTCAGTGCCTGGTACCCACGTGGTGGAAAGAATACCAACCCCTGCAAACTGTCTTCTGACCTTGGTGCACACGCATCACACACTAGATATGACTGATTTTAAAATGCAGTGGGAAAGCCTCAGTTAAACAGAAAGATTCTCTAATATAATGAGTTTTCTTTCTCTGGGGAAGGATTTGGTCTTTCTCTCCTCAGATATGGTGAAGGAAAGAAACAAAGACAGGCCTGGCTTCTCTCCAGCTCCGTGGGATGACTAACGCATAGCTCATTGCTCTCCATTACATGGCTGCCTGTCTGCTCCCTGCACACACAGAAGCTCCAGAGAACTGGTTCAGCCCTTTTCCCTGTTAATGGATGAAGAGATGCTACACTGCTGTGGGAACACTTAAAATGATTGTCAGCACAGTTCTGGTTAGATCTGGTCAAATCATTGTCAGACTTGCACCGTGTCCTGTTCCCTCTGCCCTCCTTACTCTCCCTCCACTGTGTAAGACAGGGTCTCTAGGTAGCTCAGATGGATCTCAGTCCACAATCTTCTTGCCTCAGCCTCCCAGATGACGGGATTACAGGTCTGCACCACCATGACCAGCTATCTTTTTGCGGGATGCTCAAAGCCCTGGGTTAGAATCACTTAAAACCAAAATAAAACAACTTAAGCTTTTAGAAATTTTTCAGACCATTAATATCGACAGAAGAACAGCAACTAAAGCTTCATCTCATGCAAGGTCAGTTGACTTTGATAGTCTACACCAGTAAGAGAAGTAATGACAAAGGATCACAACATACTTTCTTTAAATAGAAAAAAAAAAAAACAAAACATGTTTCCGGTATTATTTTATGTATTTCTAGAAATAACTACATTTTAATTTTTATTTACTTATTTTTTGAAAGAGTCTCAGGTATTCCAGGCTAGCTTCAAACTCTCTATGTAGCCAAAGTCAGCCTTGAACTCCTGACTCTGCCCCTACCTGCTGAGTGTGGGATTATAAACATCTGTTTTCTTCTAAGCTGGGAACTAAACCCATAGCCTTGATCACATTAGACAAGTACTCTGCCAACAGAGCTATATCCCCAGCCCTGAACAACCATTTTTGCAGAAAGGAAGAATTACAGGTCACATTGTACCTAAACAATTCCTCACACTAATGACAAAGTCGTTAAACAGTCATAGGAGTGTGGGTTCTCAGGTCACTTAATGCTGCTTAGCTTTTTATCAACTTGAAACAAACCGGGTCATCTGGAAAAAGGGAGCCTTGGCTAAGAAAAATGCCTCCAACAGAATGCCCTGTGGGGAAGCCTGTCGGGGCATTTTCTTGACTGATGATTGATGTGGGCCATTCCTAGACAAGTGGTCCTGGGATGTGTAAGAAAGCAGGCTGAGCGAGCCATGGAGAGCAAGCCAGTTAGCAGCACCCCTCCATGTTCTCTGCTTCAGCTCCTGCCTCCAGGGTTCTGCCCTGACTTCTCTCAGTGATGGACTGTGACAGGGACCTAGAAGCCAAATAAACTCTTTCCTCCCCAAGTTGCTTTTAGCCATGGTGTTTATAACAGCCATAGAACACTCTTTCTGCTGTTGGAAAAGTAGGCAAGTTTTCTACTGTGTTTGTGTTAGCCTTCATTAAAATTTAGTGTGTTTCTGAACTGAACTGGAATCCAGTTGCAGATAAGGAGGAGTGATGAGCAAAGGGGTCAAGACCAGGCTGGTGAAACCCACAGAAACAGCTGACCTGAACAAGGGGGAGCTCTTGGTCCCCAGACTGATAGCTGGGAAACTAGCATGATCCAGACTCCATGAATGTGGGTATCAATGAGGAGGCCTTGGAAATCTATGTGGCCTCTTGTAGTAGATCAGTACTTATCCCTAGCATAGCAATGGACTTTGGGAGCCATTCCACATAGGGGGATACTCCCTGAGCCTAGACACACAGGGGAAGGCCTAGGCCCTATCCCAAAGGATATGACAGACTCTGAAGACCCCTTATGGAAGGCCTCACCCTCCCTGGGGAGCAGAAAGGGTATGGGATAGGTAGGGTGTTAGTTGTCAGGGTGCAGAGGAGAAGGGGAGGGAGAAGGAACTGGGATTGACGTATAAAACAATCATGTTTCTAATTTAAATTAAAAAATGGAGAAAAATAGTGTTTTTTTCCTATATCACAAATGGCCTTTTTTGCTTCCTCTAAGGATTCTGAATCCGGATGGATATGCAATGTCAAAATAAACACAATGAATAAGTTCATTAATACTCTGTATAACCTGTTTAATTTTCAGTTTATTTGCATTTCCCCATCATAGATTGCTTTAAGAGATTTTCTACTCTCTGGAAGTCCAGACATGTGGCTACAGCTAAATCCTGCTTTTACTTTCTGTTCTGTAATATTCACCCCCAAATACACAGAGCACCCCAGAACTTCAGCTGATTGTTGACACTCAGATTGGTTTGTTCTTCTTACTTATTACCCCATAAAGCACCACCTGAATTCTTTAGTTACATCTAGGTTCTCACACTATTTTTTATTATTTCAGCTCCACTGGGCTTTGCTGCAAGGCAAGTCTTAATGCACAGTTCACTTTTTCTGTTACAGAATAAATGATACCCCATGAGTGTACAATAACTCATGATTGATCTATGAATATTCTACTCTCTCCTCCTCCTGACCAGGCATCACCTCACATCAACAAAAAGAAAGCTTTGATTTAGCCACTTCAAATATCTCTGCTTGTTTTGTGAAGGTTTCCTGACTAATGAGAAAAAAAGGAGCTCAGTTCCCCAGGTCACTTCTGAGCTAGATATGCAACTTCTTAGGAACACCCCCTTCTACCCATGTGACCAGATGGTTTCTAGCTTGTTGATACACTTATATTTTCTAACTGTCCATATTCACCATAGTTGCTGGAATTTCTCCCATGAATATCAGCAATATGTCAAAACACATGATATGATACACACATAATAAAAGCCTCTTTTTTTAAAACATCACACAGTGTGCTGGAATTGCAGCAAAGCTTGAGACAATCACATTTCACATAGTGGTGTGAAAACCCAGTCACATTTATTAATCAAATAAAGACACAGATACCTCTCTTTTTGGGTCTTCAATGCTAAAGATTGAACCAAAGTATCTTGCATGCTAGTTAAGTGCTATACCACTGAACAACACTGTTGGGCTTTGGACTTTTTTTTTCTGACAGGGTATGACAAGATAACTTTGGGCTTCTCTTTTTCAGGGTCAAACGTAGCTTAGGTAGGTCTAAGCACTTGTGATCCTTTTGCCTCAGTTTCCCAAGTGCTGGGATCACAGGTGTGGTGATGCTAAGAATTGAATTGGGGGTTTTATTATTTTATTTTCTGATGCCAGGGATGGAACTCAGGGCCTTGTGCAAGCTGATAAACAGTGTTCCGCCAGGCTACCCTCCCAGCTACCACAGATGCTTTTTGATTACATGGTTACATGATCCTTACCATGGACTACCTCTCCAGTGAGTTGTGAGGCCCATAGCCGCATTCTGCATATGACCATGGAACTCAATTCTTCTTGAATGGACCTAAAATCAAATACATGTGTCATGACTTACCATCCAAAATCTCTCCCAAAATCTGGAGTCACCCCCAAACCTACCTCAGGAGACAAGTATCGGGTAGTAAGAGTCTCTAAAAAAGGCCTTTTCAAAAGGGAATTGATAGATGGTCGATCCTGAGGACACACTTTAAAGAGCTGAGGGACCAAGGACTGTAGGTCAAGAGAAAAGTGGGGTGATATGGGAGCAACACGTGCTTGACAAATCTTCAGAACCAGATGGTGTAAGTCGTTACCCTCAAACTGAAAGGACAAGATAATTATTCCTCATTAGAGACCAGTTGAGTACTGGTAGTTAAAGTAATAAATACACCAAGAAACAAAAGCTAAATGGCCAGTAGTGCCACATGCCTTTAATTCCAGCACTTGGGAGGCAGAGGCAAGGCAGATCTCTATGAGTTCAAAGCCAGCCTGGTCTACAGAGTGAGTTCCAGGACATCTGGGACAGTTATATAAAGAAACCTTGTCTCAGAAAGACAAAAACAAAAAGAAGGAAGGAAGGAAGGAAGGAAGGCTGTTTATCATCTATCTACCTATCTCTCATCTATCTACCTTCCTATATATCTTCTACCTACCTATGTTCTGTCTGTCTGACATTGTGCTTGGCATTGGTACAGGGCCCTGAGCATGCCAGGCAGTTGACCTACCCTTTAGCTATATCCCCGATCTATGACTATTTTTAAGCTGCAGTTGGATGCACTATGTTCTGCCCTATCTTGTCATCAACAATCTGTCATAAGTGGATACTTAAAGCACTTACTCCAAGAGATGCTGTGCTACGTAAAACAAGATTTAGAGTTTTAGTATTTTCATTTTGCTTTTGTTTTTGGTGCTTGCCAATTGAATGCAGGGCCCTGCATTTGCATAGTGTGTGATCTACCTATGAACCATACCTAGTCCTTAACTTTAATTTTTTTTAGCTAAGCCAGTTTCCTTTATTTTTAATTTTTTATTACCAAAATACCATTTACTAACACTTAAAAACCAAAAGCATAGGAAGTTGTAAACAGGAAAATATGCATAATTTCACAACTCACAACTCATAATTCTATATGATCTTTTCAAGAATGTTTATTTTATAGAGATAATCATACTGACACAATATTTTACTTTTTGCTTTTTCAAATACTGCAACAAATATTTACTCATAAAGTCATCCACAGTAAAGTCTTCCATTGTATAAAAGAAGCATTTATTTATACAAAATAACATTGAACACGATGGTGTGGTAATGAAGTGCAGGTTTTGTTCAGATACCAGCTGGGTGGCCTTTAATATTAACAACAATAGTAATAATGAAGACAGCTGCATAGACAAGAGTTGGCAAGCAAGCCGTCCTTGGAAAGTCCTGCCTCCAGTATTGGCCTTGGTATGAAGTCTCCAGGACCTGAGATTTGTAGAGAAATTCCACCCCTGCCTAAATGTTAAGAGTGGCCCAAGACATTTATGCATATGGTTTATTTGAACATATGGAACCTTGGAAGTTTTATACATACTAGGCAGATGGTGCCTATATGTCCAGCTTCCAATAAAGCATGGAGATAAGGGACCTAATGGACTCACAATGCTTCACTCTTCAAGACTGGAAATATGAGCATGTCCCTAGGAAGTCTATGCTTGATTTACTACAGACTCTGCCACACACTCTCATTACCTTCAAAGAATATGTGTAAAATGGAAACATGCTTCACATGCTATTCTCTGACTTGGACTTTTTACTTTATAGTATTATCTTGATATCTGTCCATGTCAAACATGCAGTTCTGACATGCTTCTCCGTGTATGTGTGTCTGTGTGTGTGAGAGAGAGAGAGACAGAGAGACAGAGACAGAGACAGAGACAGAGACAGTCTGCATCTTGCTATGTAGACCAGGCATAGACTCTTGTCTATGCAGCTGTCTTCATTATTACTATTGTTGTTAATATTAAAGGCCACCCATCTGGTATCTGAACAAAACCTGCACTTCATTACCACACCATCGTGTTCAATGTTATTTTGTATAAATAAATGCTTCTTTTATACAATGGAAGATTTTACTGTGGATGACTTTATGAGTAAATATTTGTTACAGTATTTGAAAAAGCAAAAAGTAAAATATTGTGTCAGTATGATTATCTCTATAAAATAAACTCTCAGTCCTTCTGCCTCCACCTCCTGGGTTTCTTTTGTTGTTGGTTTTGGCTTTTTGCTTTTTTCTTTTGACTTTGGCTTTTCAAAACGAGGTTTCTCTGTAGCTTTGCAGCCTATCTGGAACTCACTCTGCAGACCAGACTGGCCTTGAACTCACAAAGATTCGTCTACCTCTGCCTCCCAAGTGCTGGAATTAAAGGAATGCGTTAGGAGTTGAGGAGGATTCTGGGAAATGTAGTAAAGACAGAAGTTGCCATGTGATCCTGGCAACTTTGGTTTTGGCTCTTTAAAGATGGATTCTCTCTCTGTTGCTCATGCCTGTCTTGAATCCCTGAGTTGATAGGACCACAGGCACATGGCTATCATACCTGGCTATCCATAAAATTTTTAAGCAATATAATAAACCAAACAATCTTTTTTCTCTCAGAAGTTCATTTCCACAAAATGTTTCAGTAATTCAAGATTCACATGATGATCAACATACTTACAGGATGCTTGAGTGTGCAGAGCTCATATAAGACACATCCAAGAGACCAAATATCCCTGGAGAAGAGAAGGGTTTACATGGCCAGAAAATGGCAACAATTACAGGTGGAAGTATTTACCACTCTATGTGGGTACTGATGGAGGAAGTCCTTCTGTGTATATGTTTGTCTTATTGGTTGATAAATAAAGCACTGTTGGCCAATAGGAAGGCAAGATAGGTGGAGCTAGGAGTTGAGGAAGATTCTGGGAAATGTAGGAAAGACAGAAGTTGCCATGTGATCCTGGCAAAAGAGACGTCCTCGATAAATCTTTATAAAATATATAGATTAATGGTTATGGTTGATACTCAAGACAGAGCTAGCAAATAAGAAATCCTAGTCATTGACTAGCAACATTGTAACTAACATAAAACTCTGTGTGTTGTTTGGGGGCCCTAGCTTGGCGGTGGGTCTCTGGCGGCTGGCAGAAAGAGTTATCTTTACAGGGTACAGCTTCATTTTATTAGGTTAGTATTTTTTACAAGTGCTTTCAGATATCTTATCAATTCTAAAATAAAAATTAAAGTAAGAATTGTTTGAAATCCTTCAGAATCCTGGCAGACAACAGATAAACAAACATTACTAACAATACAATAGCTGAACATTTATTTCATGTGCCCAAAGAAAATGTGTGTACAATGGAGTTGGGGGCACATCAGAGGAGAAAGGCAAGATTCCAACATGCATGACTCAAAAGTGGAAAGTGGTCGATCGGGGAAGAAAATTCTACTCAAAGCTCTTGACAGAGAAAAGGTTATATCATGTGATAGAATAGTCTAGATGAACATTTGAAAAACATGATTGAAATATAGGACTTGAACTTTTTTCTGTCCACAATTATTTTTAAAATTATTTAATGTGGCTGGGCATTGGTGGTACACACCTTTAATCCCAGCACTTGGGAGGGAGAGGCAGGTAGATCTCTGTGAGTTCAAGGCCAGCCTGATCTACAGAGTGAGTTCCAGGACAGGCTCCAAAGCAATACAGAGAAACCCTGTCTTGAAAAACAGATATAGATATAGATATAGATATAGATATAGATATAGATATAGATATAGATATAGATATAGATAGTGGTAGTAAAGATTGGTTTAAGGAGTCATTTTAAAGAATAAAAAGGATAATTAAATCTAAAAGGCAAGAGGAAATCTTAGATGTCAAGGATCCCAAAACAGGATTCAGTAAAGAAAAGCAGAGGTGTGCTCAGTTGGCAGGCCACCTTATGACACGGGAGGGAGGGAACCATTTTTCTGAGGCATGATGCAGATGGTAAGCTGTCTGGAATCATGATTCATGTCAATAATAATTCAGAAGTACCTTGTCTAAATTCATTTTCCTATAAACAGGAGAAAATACTGAGGGATGGGGTGGCTACTAGATACCCCCTCACTGCCCTGGCCTCCTTGAGCAAAAGGATTTTCAGTCAAAGAGTCAGCTAGCCCACCCCATCAAACACCAATCATCTCAAACAGCCCACAAATGACCTGAGAAGACTGCATAACAATCTTGCCTAGACCCCTGAAGACACAGTCTGGGCTATTGAAATAGTTGATACAATAAGTTGTTTTATGTCAGAGGCCTAATGAATTCTAAGTGATACTACCAGTGGGGTGCTGAACAGACAACTAGAACTTAATGCAAACACTCCTTCTCTGGATATGTAAGCAGGCTGATCAGATTTGGATCTTGTCATCTGTGAGACATCCTGGGTTGCCTCCTGGGTACAGCAACATCACAATAAAAGGTTTTTCTTTGGGAGATTTTTCTTGTTTACTTTTTTCTCATTTTTTACTAGTTTCTATTAATTTAATCGAATTTAATCATATTCACACATACCCACTGTTATAATTTAAAAAAGAAACAGCAGGAAGGAGTCACACCATACAACAGGGCTCACATGGGAGATTTATTAGAAGAGTAGAGAGAAGGAGCAGAGAAGGGACAGAGAAGGGGGCAGAGAAGGAGTGTTTGCATTAAGTTCAAGTTGTCTATTCAGCACCCCACTGGTAGGATCACTTAGAATTCATTAGGCCTCTGGCATAAAAACAACTTATTGTATCAACTATTTCAATAGCCCAGACTGTGTCTCTGTGTCTTCAGGGGTCTAGGCAAGATTGCTATGCAGTCTTCTCAGGTCATTTGTGGGGACAAAAGTGGTGAAGGAGAGAGAAAGAAGCAGACAGAGAGAGAGAAGCAGACACACATATACACATACACACACACACACACACACACACACACACACACACACACACACACGAGAGAGAGAGAGAGAGAGAGAGAGAGAGAGAGAGAGAAGAGAAAGAGATGAGAGGTGGGCAAGGCACTCCTTTTAAAAGGGAATGTAATAAATGTTCACAGGTGGTGCTCTTAGTGGCTGCAGCTGAGGGTGTGTCCTGTTAGAACCCCAAGGACAGACCAGTACAGATAGCTGAATACTAACACCATTCCTACCAGATCCACTGGTTAGAGAAGAGTCAGTTTCTTTTTAGGTGCCACCCTCACCCCCAAATGCAGGTCACCCTCTAATGAGGTCACACATCCAGGAGTATATGGAAAGCATAGGGTTTCTCTTTGTAACAGCCTTGGCTGTCCTGAAACTCAGTCTGTAGACCAGGCTGGCCTTGAACTCAGAGATCTGTCTGCCTCTGTCCTCTGAGTGCTGGGATTAAGGTTTGTGCCACCACTGCCTGGGTTTTTGTGTTTGTTTTTTGTTTTGTTTTGTTTTTGGTATTCTTAAGTGAAATAAGTCCAAAAGCTTCCAGGAATATTAGTCATTGGAATTCTTATTCCACACATGAAGAAAAGGAAAGTGCACATATAGATTAGAACATCAGACTCTGTGATTCGGTGTCATCCACCATATTTGACAGGCCAACCAAGAGCAACTCACGTTTTATTGTTGTATGGTCTGTTCTGACAAATCTCTGGGGATAGATAGTAAGGGGTCCCAGCACATGTCTGAGCAAGTTCCATGGAACTAGGAAATTAGAGTAAATAAAAAAACATTTCATTAGTAGAGTGAGAAAGGCTGAAGACATGACTATGCAAGGAAAATTGGAAACATGGACAACAAAATTATATTTGTGCACACATTGGAAGAAAGCAAGACATTTCACATGAACAACAATCTAATAAAGACACTAGGTTTTTAACCTTACAATTCAACCCCCAACCATGTGTGATGCTGTGTGCCTTTCATTCCAACAACTGAGAGGCAGAGGCAGGCAGATCTCTGTGAGCTGGAGGCTAGCCCTGTCTATATAGTGAATTCCAAGACAGCCAGAGATATATGGAGAAGCCCTTGTCTCAAAAAGCAAAACAAAACCAACCCCCAAAATTATACATACATACATACATGCATAAACATACACATACATACATACATATTCATATGGAGACAGAGAGAGGGAGAAAGGGAGGGAGAGAGAGAGAGGGAGGAGAGAGAGAGAGAGAGAGAGAGAGAGAGAGAGAGAGAGAGAGAGAGAGAGCAAGCACAAGAAAGTCAGGCAAGGTGGCCCAGGAGTCTATATTTCTAATACAGGGAAATGAAGGCAGAAGGATAAGGAGTTCAAGGCCAGCCTCAGCCACATAACAAGTTAAAAGCTAGCCTGGGCTACATGATACCCTATCACACACACACAAAGTATATATGGACTAGGAAGGAAATTAAGAGCACCTGTTCTTCCAGAGCACTCAGGTTCAGTTCGCAGCACTCACACTCTGTGGCTCACAACCACTCCAGTTCCAGAGTCTCTAATCCCCTTTTCTGACCTCCACAGGCACCAGACTTGCATATGGTATACATATATACATGAAAGCAAAATACTCATGCAAATGAAAGAATCTAAAACTATGTTAAAATATATACACATATGTGTGGTGATATATTTATGATTTATTATGCTTGCCAGAGGATTCAGAAAGCAAAGTCAGCCACAAGCCATAGAAGCCAGGCACATACCTTTAACCCCAAAATTTAGGATTAAGAGGTAGTCAGACCTCTGTTAGTTCAAGGCCACACAGAGCTACGCGAAATTGATCCAGTCCTAAAGAGAAACAGCTCACACAAAGGTGATCTCAGCACTTGGGATCACATGCCTTTAATCCCAGGACTCATGAGAGGTATTTAAGACAGTAACAGGGTCTCATAGCTGGCATTCATTCTCCAGCCACATTGAGGAGAGGAAGGCATATAGTCTCTAGCCACATTGAGCAGAGTATAACAGTCTGAGTGAATCTGAGGCACAATGAAGTCAGAAGCAGTTTGAGGATCACCCCTTTGGACTGAGCTGAGGTAGAAGTTAAGAGCTGGTGGCCAGCTGTTTTGCTTTTCTGACATTCAGCTTGAAGCTTGAACCCCAATATCAGTCTCTGGGTCATTTATTTTTCATGTTTCACATATATCTATATATTTTTAAAAAAGTTATATGAATGAGTAATTGCCCTGAGTCATAGCACTTCAAAATGGTAATAGTAGTAGTAGTAGTAGTAGTAGTAGTAGTAGCAGCAGCAGCAGCAGCAGTATAATTACATATATATTATGATTTAAAGACTCCACAAGGCAGAATTTTTATTTAAAAATTTCTTAGGTATAATAAGATTTCTGGTTTTTTCCAGCTATCAATGTAATGCAATTGTGTGTTATAAAATTTGGAAAATGAAAAAAGGAATTAGGCTGGAGTGTAGCTCAATGGCAGAGCATCATGTGAAAGGCCCTCGGTTTAAATCCCAACATCATCAAGAAAAAAAGTTTTTAATGAATAAAACATTTAAGTCACCTAGAGTCTGAGTATCCCTAAAACCTATGGTGAAACTCAGGTAAGCTTTCTTCCCACCTGCTTCCACATGTATGTTCTGTATAGCTGTCACCATGCTTGCTGTTCTTATAATTCAGAATTCCACTTTGCTCATGTCACATAGCAAAATGTTTCCTTATGATACCAAGAAGTCCACAAAACCAAGTGGGTTTTTTTTTTGACAATATAATATATTCAGAAATGTTGCTTTGTTGTGCTTCAGAGTATCCCTGCCACCATTCGATTACTCGAAATTTATCTTGAGAAAGTTTTCTTGATTTTACTTTCATTAATTTGTGTGTGCGCACACATGTGTGTACGTGTATGGGAGTGACAAAAGAGACCAGAAAAGGATGCCCTCCCTGGAGCTGGAGTTACAGAAGACACCAGCAGTGGGTTCTGGGAATCAAACTCAGAGGAGCAAGCACTCTTAAGCTTTGATTCATATCTGGGGCCCCACTGACAGGCAGTCACATGATTCAACAGATTCATTCATAGTCACCTGAAATTGTGGGGATAATGGAACTTTTGTCATCTTAAGTCACAGTGCCTCAAAACGAACACTTTGTCCATTTGAATAGAAAGAAAAATAGAATTCCACAAGTACTTACTTACTCAGTGCCCTTGCTGTTCCAAAGTCCCCAAGCTTTGCAACCGTTCCATTCTTGCTGAGAAAAATGTTCTAAAAGTGAAGAAATAATATGTTCAGAAAAAGATTAAGAGTCTCTGCCGTCTTAGACCATGTGTCGGGGCTGCTACCTGAGATTTTATATCCCTGTGTAATATCTTGCTGTCGTGAATGTGCTTCAATCCTAGAGAAATCTGTACAAACCAGCACAGGATCTGCAGAAGGGAACAGAATAAATCTAGTGAGCAGTCTGCTGGCCTCTGGTGCAGGTTCATGATGACATGAAAGATGGGGAACAGTAATAGAAATGAGGCTGCTGGTTATAACACCCTAATTCCATCTTATAGCCCAGAAAGGTACCTCTACCCGCTGAGTCATCTTTCCAGTCCCACGTGATATTTTTTTATTTTAGATTTATTTATTTTATTTTATGTGCATGAGTGTTTTGTCTGCATGTATGTAAGTATGTAAATCATATGCATACCTGGTACCTGTGGAAGTTATAAGAGGGCATTAGGTTACCTAGACCTAAAGCTACAGATGGTTTGTGAGCCACCATGTGTGTGCTGGAAACTGAACCTAGATCCTCTGTAAGAATAACAAGTGTTCTTAGCTGAGTAGCAGTGGTGTACACTTTTATTCCCAGCATTTGGGGGGCAGAGGCAGGTGGATCTCTATGAGTTTGAGGCCAGCCTGGTCTACAGAGTAAGTTCCAGGAGAAACCCTGTCTTGAAACCCCCCCCAAAAGAAAAAAGAATAATAAGTGTTCTTGACATCCTGAGCCATCTTTCCAATCCTGTCCTCATGACTGTTTTAGACATGAAGTTCATTCTACATAAAATATGATGGCAAGAGATATTTTCTCCAAAAAAAATCATTCTCAAAACCAAATTCTATTTCAACTACCAAGAATATTCATCCATGATTTTATGATTCAAATTTCCCCACCAAAAACAGGCTTCACATAGCCTAGTGTGTAGAACATAATAATTTAACACTGAAAGCACATTAGACTTACCTGATCTTCACTGAATAACACTCCCCTCTGCCTCTGGATCCTCTGCATGAGATCCCCTCCATCACAATATTCCATTACGATAAACAGCCTGCTATTCTCTACAAGAAAACAGCATCATTTGGTACGGGAGCTTTTAAGATAGCATTGGCCTTTCAAAACCTAGAATGTGAAGACTACAACAGGAAAGTGCAGTGCATATGAGTGGGTGTGGCCCACTAAAGCATTTGCATTTCTTCTTTGCCTATTGGGCCTCGACGACAAAGGGTTAATTCTGTGTAGCCCAGGGAGTTAGCATTGATTGTCACCCTGATAGGGTCTAGACTCTCATATGAGGCAAATCTCTGGGCATTTCTGTGACAATTTCTAGATTGGATAAATTAAGGAGAGGAGACCCACCCTCAATGTAGATGGCACCATCCACAAAGGGTGGAACCCTTAAATGAGTAAAATGGAAGGTGTGAGCACAGAACAATTGCTTGAAGCCATTAGCTTTACAGCCATTTATTTCAGGGCAACAGAAAACAAGCACAATGGTGCAGAGATTTGTGTCTATTCTGCTTGGCATTTAGAGTGCTTGACTGTAGAACATGCTTAGCACTAAGAGTTATTTACTGAGGGAAGTCATTTTGCCTTAGGAAAACCACTAAATTCTCCTTACTTTTCCTACACTGCTTCAAATTCATAAAACCTCATCTTTCATACTAGCCAGCTAACTTTTGAGTCAATCAAAAGCCAGGTGGGCCTGACCTAATTACATGACTTATGTAATGCTGAGCCTGGAGGTAGAGACAGAAGCAATGAGTGATTTCCAGCGCTACTTCCTGGTCACAGAGTTTCACTTCTTGTAGAGAGTGGCCCCTCATTAAAAGCCAGCAGGAAAGTGGGAACAAACATGAGACCATGGCTCTTGCAGTGGGAGAGGAGTTGTTGTAAGAGGGCTTAGCAGGCAAAGGCACTTGCTGCCAAACCTGGGAACCTAAGTTTGATCCCCAGAGCCCACCAGGTGGAAGAAGGAAAGAACTGATATGCACAAGTTGTCTTCTGACCTCCACATGTACGCTGTGTCACACAAGCATTCCTATATACACGCACTGAGACTAGCCAGCAAAGCCTATATTTACAGGTTCTCACAGTCAGGTGCCTCCAGGCGTTGAGGCTCTTGGCTAAGCCAGAGTTTTAATTGCCAACAGCTGCCAAGCAATGTACAGGGGCAGAGGAGGTCATTTGTACTGTGAGGTGGCTTTAGCAGTGTAACTGTATCCACTGCAAAGTGTCTTCAGAAGTCCACCTTACATGGACTAAATGTGTACTCCAGTCTATTAAAATGGTCCATTCCAGTCACTCATTCAGCAACTGTATATTCAGCATCTACTATACACCTCATGTAGAGGACCAAAGTGCATATAAAAGCCCCTAAACTCATTAAATTAATGTGTGTGTGTGTGTGTGTGTGTGTGTGTGTGTGTGTGTGTGTGTGTGTGTGTGTGTTGCTAGGAATAAAACCCAGGCCCTCATACATACCATACAAATTGTTCTGCCACCAAGATACATCCTGGCATACCAACCATTGCCTACTTTGCAGAATGAGAATTAAGGAGAGATGCAAAAACTTATCAGGGGGAAGCCATCTGCAAAAAGTCCTGTAAAAAGTCCCTCAGCACTAGGGAGGCCAACAAATAGGATCTGGAGGTTATGCTCAATTACACAATGAATTGAGAACAGCCTGGGCTACAGGAGACCCTGTCTCCCAGGACAAACCTCACCAGATCGGAAATAAAGACAACATTTTAGATTACAATGATTACAATTTAGCTACAGGGAAAATTAACATACTTACAAAATTTAATAAATACACATCTTGGGAACACATCTTTTATTTTATTTTTTTGTTTTTATTTTTTTTCGAGACAGAGTTTCTCTGTGGCTTTGGAGGCTGTCCTGGAACTAGCTCTTGTAGGCCAGGCTGGTCTCGAACTCACAGAGATCTGCCTGCCTCTGACTCCCGAGTGCTGGGACTAAAGGCGTGCACCATCACCACCTGGCAATAAAAGACTTTTAACCTTGGTTGTTCAAACTATTTCAGCAGATTTATAAATCATGTAAAGTTATTTATACAATGAATGTATGGGTTTGGGTGTAGCTCAGTTGGTAGAGTGCTTGGGAACACATCTTTTCTAAAGGTCATTGGTTTATTGGGATACTTGAATGACAGGAAAAATCTAACCTTGAAATGCACTGAAGAAGGTTACAATGTTGGGATGCTTCATCTGAGCCAGAAGAATCACTTCTTTCTTAGAAGCTTCTTTTTCCTGGAAGGGCATCAATGCAATATTTCGAGGCAGCATGTCTTGCAGAGGTAACTGGCATATAGAGGCATGCTTCCTGCTCACTGCCACCCGAAATCCCCCAAGGTGCCACTGACTTTAATGTCATGTCTAAAACATATCTCATGAAGCAGGGCCACTATGGGATGAGCAGAATGCCTCATATCTAACCATTAGCTCATCAGTGACAGTTATAATCAAGAAAATTAATAATGCTGGGGAAATATTATTGTAGTGAAAGTTGGAAATTGGTTTTACTTGATACACAACTGTATTCCCAGCTACCTGGGAGGCTGAGATCATCCTGGACAACATAGTAAGGTCCTGTTTCAAGAAGTAAATGCAAATTATAAATAAATTAGTAACTAGATTTGTTCTCATTATTGGAGCACCTGTGAAATACTTCATCCTCCAGCATAAGCAAATTCTTTCTAAAACATAACATTCCAAGAGCAGTCACTACTGAGAATAAAATGGTCATATGCTACAAAAACAGACCAGCAAAATTCTGTATTCTGCATTTCTTCATTTTAAGAAATAAGTCATACATGCCTGTAATGCTAGCACTCAGTAGTCTGAGGCAGGAGGATCCCAAATTTGATAACATCCTGGGCTACAAAGGGAGATCCTGTCTCAAAACAAAAACAAAAACCAATTTCTTGGGGCTGGCAAGAGGGCTTAGCAGGCAAAGGCACTTGCTGCCAAACCTGGGAACCTAAGTTTGATCCCCAGAGCCCACCAGGTGGAAGAAGGAAAGAACTGATATGCACAAGTTGTCTTCTGACCTCCACATGTACGCTGTGTCACACAAGCATTCCTATATACACGCACTGAGACTAGCCTGTCTACATATCTAATCTAGACCCTGCCTCAGAAACAAAGGAAGGAGGGAAGGAAGGAAGGAAGGAAGGAAGGAAGGAAGGAAGGAAGGAAGGAAGAGAAAGAGAGGGGGAGGAAGGGAGGGAGGGAGGGAGCATGAAGGAGGAAGGAGGGAGGGAGGGAGCAAGAGGGAAGAGGGAGGGAGAAAGCAGGGAAAGGGAAAGAAAATTGGAAGGCACAGGTGGGTCAGCCAGGGATTCAGCTATCACAGCATGTGTCCAGCATGATGACAAATCCTTTGTTCGGGGGGGGGGGGGGGGAAGAGACACCAAGAAAGTGAACGCAATTCATGTTCTTGGACTGGATTTCAAGTGTATGAAAGAGAGTCAACTGAACCATAAAATTCACAATTGTGTACAGGGTATTTGCTTCAATAATAAACTGACCGGGGCTGGAGGGATGGCTCAGCACTTACTGCTGGTGCAGAGGCCCAGGTTCGGTTCTTACCACCTGGATCATGGGACTCACAATTGCCTGCAAATCAAGTTCAGGGGCATCCAATACCCTCTGACCTCTGCAGGCACTTGCACTCACACGGTGCAAACAAACTCATACAAGCACACATAAATACACACAGTAAATAAATCTTTTTTGGGTTGGGGGTTTCAAGACAGTGTTTTTCTGTAGCTTTGGAGGCTGTCCTGGAACTAGCTCTTGTAGACCATGCTGGTCTCCAACTCACAGAGATCTGCCTGCCTCTGCCTCCCGAGAGCTGGGACTAAAGGCATGCGCCACCAACGCCTGGCTCTAAGAAATCTTTTTTTAATGCTAAATATACCACTTTAAATTATCAAAACTTTGAACTTCTTAACTTTACCTGTGTAAAATCGACCTCTTTTATGACGCAATAATTGCTTTCTGTTTTGTTTTTTGCCAAGTATACTTTCCCAAAGGTGCCTTCCCCGATGATCTTAATCAGGTCAAATCTATCCATTGTTTCAGGGGTCAGAGGTTCCTAAAATGAAGTCATAAACCTTCACTGTACACTTCTTATGAGAACTAGCCAGCAGAAGATAAACAAAGGCAAAGGAACTGTTTGCTAAAACTTTCCACCCAGCTTTTCAAGAGTCAAGAAATTTCCTTATGACCACAAGTAATGTCATGCATGAACAGGGTTTGGTTGGTAGATTCCAAGCTCACAATGGATTGCAGCTCAGTTTTGTGATCTTAGACAGTCACCACCTCACAAAACCTTTCTTTTCTAGCTTCTAAACTGGAAAATTACTTGTGTTTGAAGGAGAGACACCTCACCACATTTGCTTGGAGCCTCTAAAGAGATGAAGTCCTAGGGCGGGGTAAGCACTGTTCACTCTTAGTGGGAGGTACTGCCCTCTACAGGGAAGCCTGGGAATTTATTCTATCCGTGTTTTTGGTTCTAGGGACGTGGGGACATTATGGTAGTTAAGAGGAAGTTAGGGCCTGGTGTACTAGCTTTGCCATTCAAAGGTCATTGGTCCCACACAACAAGGGATTACCACAAAGTCCCTGCATACATTTACGTTAAGTGGAAACCCATTCACAATGATCTGCCTCTAGAACCAAACTATCTCACATCTAGCTAAGTATCTCCCCATGTGGATAAAGTAGTACTGGATTTCCTAAGAATAGAAACCAAGGTTTGGTTGGGTCTGGGGACTTTCCTACTAGTTGTACCCCAATATGAAACAACACCCGGTCTACTGGCTGTACAACTGCAGTCGGTGGGAGGTCTAGAGTTCTAGCAACCATGGTCAGGTGACTGTCCTGTCACCTGGCTACAAGTGTTTACAGGAGGAAATATGCACTTTGTTGTAGGTTGCTTTCCTTCCTTTTCCCATATATGCCACAGTGAGGGCATAATGGGTGTTTTTGTTTTGCTGCACTGGGAATCTAACCCAGGATGGCATACATGCTAGGTAAGCATTCAACCACTGAACTTTATATCTAATTCTTTTGGGGAACTATTATTGAAATTGGTCTAAGTTGTTCGGGTAGGCCTTGAGTTTGCTATCCCCCTGCCTCTGGCACAATGCAGATTTCTAAATCCCTGGGTGGTCTGTTGGGCAGGTTGTTTTAAAATAATCTCAAATCAGGTGGGTACTGGGTTGTTAGCAGAGGCTGAGGCCCACAAAGGGGGTGGGGAGTGGGGAGTGGGGGGTGGGGTAGGGTCCAGGACTTTGTAGCTTGTGAGTTGCCATGGAAACTGACGCTGTGGTCTCCTCCCACCTGGTTGCCTGGTCGCCTGGTCTCCCCCCACCTCTCTCCCCAGCCTGGGACAGCTCCTGAAGAACAAACACGGCGGGTGGGCTCAACCTACCTGCTCAGCGGGGTTTGTGCAGTGAGCCTTTAAGTGTCCAGGCAGATCTGGCCCCTGGTAGCTATGCCTCCAGGACGCTGGGGCAGGGCCACCGTGGGAAAAGTGGGCGGAACGCTGGGCAGGGAACTGAGCAGGAGACCCAAGGTGCTCCTTTCCAGTTGCCTGAGGTCGGAACCCAAACGCCAAACAAGCAACAAAGAACATGTCTCTACACCCCTGTGCTGTGTAAGAAGTAAGTCAGAGGATCAGAGGAGGAAAATGAGAACACTGAGTTCGACCTCAAAGCGGGGCCAACACACTTTTTATTGAGAGAGGTTGGCAACCTGAAGCTCGATGCAGAAGGGAGCGCAGGTCTGAAATTCGGTTTTATAGTGGAGATTAGGGAGTGGGGAGAAACCGCCTTGGGGGCAAACTTTTCCAGAACTTTGGGGTGGGAGATCAGATTGCTTTGTTGCAACCTTTGGGTTCTAGGGTGTGTTGGGGTGGCTGTTTTCTAGACTTCTATTGGCGGCATTTTTTTTTTTGTTTTGAAGCCTTAGACCTGTTTCTCTTTTTTTTTTTTTTTTTTTTTTTTTTTTTTTTTTTTTTTGTGCATGGGGGAGAGTTTCTTTAGTGTTGTTGGTATGTATATTCTCTGCTGTCTGCCATCTACAGAAGTTTCTGACGAGTGAGCAATGCTGAGAGAAAATGTGTTGGTTATTGGGGGAGGTGGTGGTCATGATCTCTAGGATTCCATACATGCTAAGCAGCATTCAACTGTAATATATATTCTGAGGAGGAAGCATGTTTCTCATGCAAGGTCTCAAATACTGCTGAGGAGTGTACTAAGAAGGGAACCCGGGTCCACAAGCAAAACCAGGTGCTGCCCAAGGGTCTGCAAATGCACCCATCTCAGTCTAGCTCCATGTCATATTGGTACATCAAGGTGCAGACCTGTGGGAAAACATACCACTTTCAGGGTAGTAAATAGTAGCACACGGAAGACAGCCATATCCAGTGGAATCTAAGTCCCATGCCATTTCTAGTCCACCATCGTCCATGCCCCACCCCCAAACAAAGTTCACTTCTCTAAAATCATACATTATTCCCTTTTCTCATTTATCTACATCCTAGTTCCTGGGTCACAATTTTATAACAATGTAATCTTTTTAATGCTTGAAGTTCTCCTTGGTCACAATGTTCTGAAAGAAGCATTTCCTGCCCATAGGAGCTAAAGTGCTTCAGGGTTTTGTTTGTTTTTTGTAGGTGGGGTCTCACTATGTACCCCTGGCTGGCCTGGAACTCACAGAGGTCCAGATGCCTGCCTCTGTATCCCTGCTGAAACTAAAGATGTGTGACACACCTACTTCTCTTTCATTTTAAAAGCTACCAGGGCTGGCAAATCTTACCCAAATAAGCAAACACATGGAGTTGGTTTAAAGTGGAAATCATCTGATTTTCAAGATGATTTATAGACTCTTCAGTGACTAATGAGATATAATTATGCACATAATTTCAAGTTTGATTTGTCTGATGGATTGTAATGTTTGTACCCAGTGATTAGAGCAGATAAGGAGATACAGAGGATGGGATATATGGAAGCTGAGTGTCTTGGAAATAGTCTTGTAACTATTGATGCCTTCTTGAACATGAAACATGTTCAAGTGGCAAGCTAATGTTCAAGGGAATGACCTAGGACTGGTGAAGCTGACAACAGAGGCCACACACAAGCTCTGCACCCCTAGTTGCTAATTTGTTCCTCATAACACTGAGTCACTGCTTTGTAGTATATTGGTCTCAACCACTAAACAGATGCCTGCAATCTATGTTTCTCACTATCAGGAAAAACGGGAATAGAAAAAGAACAAGAGGAGATGCCTGAAGTAGTCTTATGGGATTGGATGAGTCAGTGACATCAGTGTAAGGCTGTGCTTAATATTCAAACAGATGGGGATGCACAAACATAGGTATGTAGACAGCCCCGATACACCAGGAGTAACCAGCACACAGGCACTGGCTTTAAAACAATGAGAGGAACTGTGGCTTCTTGGAAAAAGGGTTGTTGATTCTGGGGCTGGAACAGAGAAGGTTCCAAGGTTGATCCTACTTTATCTAATTTAATTTAGTAATTTAAAATGATAAGAACATCACAAAAGTGCATAAAACCAGCTGGAAACAATTAGGCAACCAAACCAGTGACTCAGGGTAACATTACACTCTTGCTCTAACACAGGTAGAATCAAATCCTCTTGGCATCAGTGAGGCCTCAGTTATCGACAGTGAGCAGAACAGGGATGGGGAAATCAGTACCTACTAATGGAGGCAGGCAGCATCTGTGGCACACCATGCTGATGTCATGTACTCCCTGAGTGGACATGAAGACAGGGCTTACCTTTGTGAAGAACACTGGACACACCCAAATTGAGGATAAAAACAAAATACCTAACCAGCAATCCTCAAAAATGGCAAGGGAAGCCAGAAATTGCCAGAGATCTAACACTGACTAAATGACTGCGTACATACAAGGAGATAGACAGCCAGGGTGGGGGTTTGCACAGCAGCCTTTGCATGTTAAGATAAACAAAAGCTGGGCTGTGATGAAATAGCTATGGTAGATTACTTGCCTTGCATTCATAAGGTCCTGGGTTTGATCCCCAGCACTGAAAAAAAGGGGAGAGTTAAGTTGTTAAAAGCTACTTGTAGTTCCTATTTCAGCGGATCCTGGTAAATGACTGGACTAGAATTTCTACCTACTCTTCCTCGGGGGTTAGAAGCCAGTTTCTTCATTGGGGAAAGATTCTCCCTTCTCTAAAGTGTCATAGCATTAAATGAGGTATTTCATGTTGGGGTCCAGGATGTATGTGCACGGTGCCCCACTTCATTCCATAACACAATCTAGTTTCTGATGCTCATCATATCTCTTTGGCTGTTTTCCTGCCTCTGGTCCAGGACTGCAAACCCTCTGGGAGCCCACCCCACGCATCTTAATGCTGATCCCCTGACCCCCGGCTTTTTATAAAGCCTATGAGGAACATTTAAGGACAGCTGGTAGTTGGTAAATATCATTGGAAATCATTTTGAAGCATCACCAAATTGGGTATTTACTGAAAAATAGCACACATTTTTATGTCACAATTTAATATATTTAGATCCCTTTAGGAAATGTGAGTGTCACATAGAAACCATGGATAACAACACATGGGTTGCTATAACTGTCTTGGTCAGTGTTCCTATGAGGTAGGCAATGTTATTCTCATTGTATAGTTGAAAAAAATGGCAGATCCAAGAAGTTAAGTAATTTCCTATTATCACACACAGAGTTATCCAGCAGCCTAGCATTCTACCTCTGTTCTATCAGAATGTAAGGCACATAGCATCTCTAGACCTCCCTTGTGTTAAAAACAACTCACAAGGGACTGGGTTGGTATTTAAGCTTGTGGTACATTTTCTCAGTCTTCATTCTGTTTCCAATCATCAGTGTCTCCCCACATGGCTCAGGCACATTCTCCGAGGAGTTTCCCATCACATACATCCTGCCGTCCCACTTGCTTCTTTAGTTCTGACACCCAGTCAGGGTTTTCATCATCTTCCTCAAAGTCCCTGTGAAAACAGTTTGAATGATAAGCTTCTGGATTAGGTGCATGGTTTGAACTTCTTGATGGGTTCACAACATCAATTCCATAAAATAATTGAGTAGAGGAAAAAAAAGTTAGTCTTTCCCCCAAAAAAGTGTCACTGTGGTTTTTTTTAATGTTAAAAACCTTAATGTATTATCAAATGAAAGCTAGATATATTGGCACAAGCATCCAATCCCAACACCTGGAAGCTGATTCAGGAGGAGCTTAAGTGTCTCAAAACTCAGAAACAAATACAAGTCCAGGCTGAAAACACACTATGTGCAGGATCCATCCAGGAATTCATAGTACAATGTCAGTATTGCCTACCATACAGGAACAAAGAGAAGTGCTCATTTAGCATGAAAGCAGTGTAGCTATTACTAAGTCTGATATTATTGTGGTATGAGATGGCATGTGCACACAGGCTTCATTCCCCCAATTAAAGCATGCTAGGTCTATTACAACATACGTGTCTTCCTCATCCAGCCGAGGCTCAAATCTCTCTGGATCCAAAACGACAGAATCTTGATCTCCATCGACACTGTCTGATGCTGTTTCTTCAGAAAGGGGACCTTTCAAGAATCCTTCCGTACCTTCAGGGACAGCAACAGAAAGTATGACAGTTCACCTGTTCATTTTTAAATGGGGTCTCACTACACTGCCCAGGCTCGACTTGATCTCCTAGGCTGTTCTTCATCACAGCTTCCCAAACGTTAGCACTATAGACCAGAGCCATAGTACCTGGGGAAGCTGGACAATTTAAATAGTATTTACTCATCATGATTTGGGTAGGCAACAGACCCCTGAGTGCTGGGATTAAAGCCATGCACCACCAATGCCTGGCATAGATTAAGTTTTAAAGCAACACTCTCTCCGAGAGAGGGGAAAAATACACTAAAAACTTTTAAAATAGGAAATGTATATTATAATTTGAGCAATTTGGGGAGATCCTGTCTCAAAACAAATAATAAGAAAGATCTAAGGAGTTAGCTCGGGTCTTATGCATGCTCTACAGAGTGCACCACAGCTGGGCTAGACACCAGCCCTCTTCTTTTTAATCATAATCTGTATTAGCCACTCAATAAACATTCATCAAATAAATAATACTAAATCTCTTGCAATACTTAGACAACTACCATGCCATTAAAGGCTCTACTTAGTATGATTGATCTCAGATTTTAAGCAAGCAGGAAGGGGAGGTGGAGTAGGTGGGGAGGAGGCCGCCATCAGGATGTATTATACAAGAGAAGAATACATAAAAAGAAATTAAAAAAAAAAGCAAGGAGAGTTAGCTTTTGAATTATGCAAGTTCCATGCATACATATGCAATCCTTAAATGCAGTCCTCTGGCCTGGAGTCCTAAGGGAAATATTACAAATGGTTGTTCTGTCTAATAAGCTTAATGAAAATATGTTTCAAAATTTAAATCCTGGCCAGGCAGTAGTGACTCATACCTTTAATACCAATACTTGGGAGGAAGAGGCAGGTGGATCTCTGTGAGTTCAAGGCCAGCCTGGTCTACAAAACTACAAAGAGAATTCCAGGGCAATCAAGGCTACAAAAAAAAAAAAAAAAAAAAAAAAAAAACAAAAAACTAACTGTCCTATTTTAAAGCTCTATTCAATATAACAGAATTTAAAGAAATTTTGAAGCCAGGCATGGTGATGTACACCTTTAATACCAGTACTAAGCCAGGCGTTGGTGGCACACGCCTTTAATCCCAGCACTCGGGAGGCAGAGGCAGGCGGATCTCTGTGAGTTCGAGGCCAGCCTGGTCTCCAGAGCGAGTGCCAGGATAGGCTCCAAAGCTACACAGAGAAACCCTGTCTCAAAAAACAAACAAACAAATAAAATCCCAGTACTAGTAGGGAAGCAGACCAGCCTGGTCTCTACAAAGTGAATTCCAAGACAGCCAGGACTGTTACACAGATAAACTTTGTCTTGAAAAAAAGAAAGAAAGAAAAGAAAAGAAAAAAGAAAAAAAATTGAGGTTTGAGGTTACCCCTCAGACAACTATATATTTACATTAGCAAAAAGTGCTGTTCCTGGGTTAGGGACACAGCTTACCATGCACAGCATGGGTTTGATCCCTAGCACCACTAACAATTTAAAAAGGTTTTAAACATAGCAGTATTGTGATTGCTAAAGGAAATCAGGAAATAGAAATAAATAATCTGTATGAGAAATTTTAAACACAGGTTAAGTCTGCCCATACTTGATTCAAGAACACCTAAAAATGCAATTTTGGAACTTCAAAGATGTAGTTATCTTTATTTTATGTGTATGTATCCACACGTGTGCCTGTGTACCAAGAGTGGATCCCCTAGATCTGAAGTTGCCACATGGTGGTGGGAACCGAAATGCAGGGTGCTCCTAAATGCTGAGCCATCTTTCCTGTACCATCTTTACAACTTTAAAGTCACAGGGGTTTGAGGAAAAAAGAATGGGGTTATTATTTAATGTGTGCAGCTCTCCAGCTTTGCAAAGAAACAGAATTTGGAGACTGGTTACACAACATCGGGCATGACTGTAAAACTAGTGAACTGTAGAGCCAGGGAATATTAAGAACAGGGGCCTGGAGAGGGGTAGCTCAGCAGTTAAGAACTCGTGCTGCTCTTCTAGAGACCGGAGTTTGGTTCCTAGCACCTACCTACATGGAGGCTCACAACTGCCTATTAATTCCAGCTCCAAGGGATCTGACTTCCTCTTATGACCTCCCTAGGAACCTGCACACATGTGGCATACACTCACACAGACACAAACACATAAATAAAAATAAATCTTTAAAAAATTATTAAGATGGTCAATTTTATTCATATTTTACCATATTTTTGAAAATCAAAGTATCCACATGATCATATAATAGGCCAACATTACCTGGTCTATTTATTGTGTATGTTTGAAATGCCAGGCTGAGATCAGCATCCTTCAGCATTGACAACAAGGTCTCGGGGGGCTCTCTGAGCCACTGCTTACGGGCATGATTTTCACTGTACTTTATTACAGAACCACCTAGGGGTAAAGAGGGACATTAGCACCAGATTTAAAAAAAAAAAAAAAAAAGATTTTCCAGAGTCTATCCTTCACATCACATTTCAAGCAAAGTTGTTTAATGTTTAACTGAAAATCTAGTTCACTCACCTGCAAGAGGAGCATCAAATGTCCACTGCAGAGTGATATAAACGCCATTGAATTCTACTACAGACTGTTCAGTCTGTTCAGTCTGACTATGGTCTTCCCTGTATATATCAATGGGCTCCAAATTTTTGGATCTAAGATATTTTTAAAAGTCTGGAGCTGGAGAGATGGCTCAGTTGATAAGAGCATGTGTTGCTCAATTACAAAGATCAGAGTTCAGATCCCGACACTCACACTGGGGAGTTCACAAATGCCTGTAATTCCAGCTCCAAGGGATCTGACACTCTCCGCTGGCTTCATATACATATACATATGCACATATAGTCTCTCGCACCCCCCACACACAAATAAAATCAAAATTAAAAAATAAAACAAGTCTGTATTGAACATATTCACATATGCACATAAACAGTACAGTGCGGCAACTATTTACATAGTATTTATGCTGCCTTATGTACAAGTGGTATAGACATCAAAGTATATAAGAGAATGTGGGGGTCATATGCATTTTACAAAGGGTGACTGGGCATGCATGAACTTTGGTATCTGAAACCAGACCCCAAGGGACGATGATGGTGCTAACCTCTGTCATCCTCTGCCTTGAAACTGTAGGTAAGGATGGGTGCTTTTTCCAAAGCTGTTAGCACGGAACTGGGAACACGTCTCTCCCACTGCTGCCTGGGAGGGCTTGCTGGAGCGGCACTCTTCTGGTGTGCTGATGGACTACCTGATTCTCCAATGGGGAAGAGGAGGGTCAACAGTATCATTTTCTGTTTATTCACCCACATCTAAACAAGTACTCAAACAAGGCAGAACTATTTCTTGTCTCTTTCAAACTCAGATGTAGCAAGAATCCTGTCCAGTCTTAGGAACAAGGAAATATTAACAAAAATCTTGAGATGAGGTCATGCAAAATGATAGCTCAATTCAGAACAAACCATTGAAGCAGCTGCATTAAAATACAAATATCGTTAACCTTTTGCATGACGTACAGGAATGAAACTTCCAAGGACTCATGCACACAACATTAGCTATACATCTAACGACTCTCACTGGCACACCTTCCCCTCCCTTCCCTTCCCTCCCCACTTCCCTTTTATTGTTTTGTAGGCTGAGGTTTTTACTTAGAGACTCAGGATGACAGCATGAACTCTATTACCAAATCACACCCCCCACCCTTAATCTCTCACTTTTTAAAAAAATTGTACAATAGCTGGATGTTAGTGGTGCACGCCTTTAATCCCAGCACTCCAGAGGCAGAGTTAGGTGGATCACTGTGAGTTCGAGGCCAGCCAGGTTCTATGAAGTATATTCCAGGATAGCCATGGACTGTCTGGAAAAAAATAATAAATAGTATATTATTGGCCATTTTGCCTGTGCACCATGTTTGGTGTCCACAGAAGTCAGAAGAAGGCATCATATTCCCTGGAACTGGGGTTATAGACACTTGTGAGCTGCTATGTGGGTGCTGGGAATTGAACCCAGGTCCTCTGGAAGCACAGCCATGAAGCCATCTCTCCAGACCTTAATGTCTCTTATTTTGCAGATAACCAAAATATTTTTCTGATAGTAAATCCTGGATGAACAGTAAATATTGCCTACTTGCTAATGATACCCCAGACCAAGTGAGGTGAACACTGGTCTTCTTCACCCACAGCCCCCAACTCCCTACATAGTAATAATCATAACTTGAGTAACTCACCTGCAATTCCTCTCCTCAATGCACTTCCAAATGAGTGTGTACGTGTGCTTTCCAATTCAGAATGGGTACACTTTTTATCATGCTTTATAATAGATTTAAAATAGTGATTAAATGATGTCTGTATTACTACAGAAATGCAAACATATGTAATCAGCCATTTTAATTAAAAGTAAAAGTAATGCACTAAAAACATGAATTCAAGAAACCCAAATATAAACATATTGGTAGCCATTAAATATCATATACACATGCATATGAATAGCAGTTTGCTCATACACACGTATATTAGTATCCATGTGTATCAGTAGCCATTACAGGATGAATGTGTGTGTGGGGGGGTGTACACATATATAAACAGCAGAGCTATTTAACCAGTTTTTCCTTTAATTAAAAATAAATTTTTTCATGCAATATATTCTGATCGTGGCCTCCTCTCCCCCATCTCCACCCAGATCCTCCCCACCTCCTTACACACTTATGTTCTCATATTCTCTTTCCCTCCCTCCCTATCCCTTTCTACATCCATCCATCCATCTCTGCCACTCTGGTAGCTACATTTTTAAAAGTAGTCAAATATTAATGTGTATGAGTATAAATACTATTGAACTATATACCCCCAAATCATTAAGACGGGGAGCCTGGAAAGAGATGGCTCAGCAGTTAAGAACACTTGCTGCTGAATCAACCCCAGCAAACTGTCTTCTGATCACCACACTACAGCATATGTGTCCCCAACCCCATAGTTAAATAAATGTAGTAAAAAAATTTTTTAAATAGGTTGTTCACCCTGGGTCTTTGAGTATTCATTGCAAAGTCTCCCACCCTTGTCATAGAGAACTCTATTATAGAAATGTGATTAAATTGGCATTTTTCTCAATTGTCAGAACCCTAAACTTCATGCAGTGCAGTAACACAATGAGTGGTCCTCACTAAGTGTGTGCATATTCAGAGAAGGGATACAAACACAGCCCCTAGCTGGTCCAGGCATGGTTCTCAGTTACTGGTTCAATGAATGGACAGGCAACAGGCCTTGCTAACTAACAGGCACACTAACTTTTCTTGTAATGCAGTGGTTCTCAAAATTCTGTTTGACACATCCAGGGGACACAAAACATCTCTTGTCACATCACAGTGATGGCTCAGCACACCTGTGATTTCAAAACCCACCTACAACCCATCAGGACCTTGAAGCAGTTGGAGGAAGTGGATGTTAAAAGCCCTCAGGATGCCGTGTGTCCTACTTAGGTTTAACCTCAACTGGACACAGTCTGTAGTCACCTGAGAAAGGAGTTTTAATTGGGGGACTGCCCAGATGAGAATGGCCTGTAGATGTGTCTGTTGGGGGCTGTCTTGATTGTTAACTGAAGGAGGAGGCCCAGCCAGCTGTAAAGAATTTTTTGCATGAAATGACAATGGAGAGATGTGGTGATGTGTGCCTTTAATTCCAGCACTTTGAGGGAGAGGGAAGGACCAGGCATTTAAAGTTGTCCTTGGCTACACAGAGATTTGGCTACAGTGAAGGTGAAAGATGACTTAGCTAGAGGGGCGAGGGCAAATATGAAACCTCACAGTATGTCAGAACACCGGATGTTCACCACACATATACTTCACAAATTCAGTTTTAAAGCACTGACCATGGTATTTGCTTCCCCTCCTGAAGCTCTCCTCATTCTGCTGGGGTCTGCTTAGAAAGAGAAGGTAGGAGAAACACAGGAAGGCTCATCTTATTAAATTCTAGCATAGCTTCCCCCCCCCCTTTCCCGCCATGTTGTGTATTTTGAGAAAGGTCCTCACTATGCAGCCCAGGCAGTCCTTAAACTCTCATCGCCCTCCCTCAGCCTCCCTAGCACTGGCATTATTGGTGGCTCATGTCAAAGATACTCAAGCACAACATTAACTTGAAATGGTATCAAGCTTTCAACACCCAGTAATCTCTAGATATTAAAAGAAGCAACTTAAGTTGCTCTGTTCATAATGTTCAGATAACATGCAAGTCATTTATGCTGACCCATTTAAGCGCTGAGACGTTAGAGGCTGCATCCACACATTTTAGTGATTTC
The DNA here is from genome assembly GCF_003668045.3 of Cricetulus griseus. NCBI lineage: Eukaryota > Metazoa > Chordata > Mammalia > Rodentia > Cricetidae > Cricetulus > Cricetulus griseus. The sequence continues at coordinate 61,515,591 of NW_023276807.1, read as the reverse complement.
TGGTTTTGTTTGTTTTGGTTTTTGAAACAGGGTTTCACTATGTAGCCCCCAATAGCATAGAGCTCATTATGTAGATCAGGCTGACCTGAGACTTACAGTGATCTTCCTGTTTCACCTCCAAAGTGCTAGGATTTAAGGCACATGCTACCATGCCCAGCTTCATTCAATATCTTAAAAATGGTGACTGAATACCTTGTAAGAACAGGCCATAAAAACATGAGAGGAAGCACATCACACATAGTCCCTGCCGCTGTGAATGACTTCACTGTTCTGATCTCACTAGAGACTAGACAGTCCCAGTATGGCAGCATTTCACTGACTCCTTTATTCTTCTTGTGACTGTCAATGAAGGTATTCCAAAGAGGGACTTGTGTTCTCTCTTTGGTTCTCAGACTACTGGAACAATAATCGCCAAGGAACTGGCATTTCCACAGGAGTCTCATGCTGGGAGAGGGGAGAGACTGAAGCCTGAGGAAGACAGAGGGGAACATGTCTCCTGGAAATCGATTCCATATGGTTTGACAACTGAGAGACTGAAACAAAGACAATGATGGGGCAGTCATGGGGGGCCCACCTTGACCAGAACAATTTAGTCATGCATGTCCCTTGCCTGCTGTAGACTTGAGAACCTCATGTCTGGATCCTGGAAGGTAGATAAGGGGTGTGTGTGCATGAAGGGAACAGGAGGTCATACAAACTACTTTACATTTAGTCAACATGTGACTATGATGGGCTTCTGGCATAGACTAAGATGACTAATGCTGGACATCTGGGGGCTATGAGTCAGCAATAAATTTATGGCTGATATCAGATGTCCAGGGAACCCAAAAGTGACAGTAATGTAATCTGTTCTATAATAACACCTGGCTGAATGCCACTTTTGTGTGATTCTGTATAAATATGGTCTTGATGTCAGAGGCAATGGTCAGCCTGTCTGCACATATACATCTGTCTGCCTGTGTGTGTCCCATGGGTACCAGGGTGCCTGCCAGCTTCTGACTTCTGCGTACAATGACTAAAGTAAGTCTTATCTGCCTACAGCTGTATTCCCTTTAAGCTCCTGGCCTTGGGGACACTCTTCTTCCTGGCATTGGAGCACAGATCTCACAGTGGGTGTCACTAGTCCTCTTGGTTCCTCTTCCCAGTATGGACACACTGAATAGCCCTCCATTCTCTTTTCACTGTTGTCTTTAACTGGCTAATTGAAGACAGGCAGCTGAGCCTAGCTTATCATGGCCATGCTGGAGATGCTCTGATGCTAACTCCTGTAATAACTCTATTTTGGAAACTGTAAAACTAAGCTTTTTCAAAATGTATTAAAACTCTTCTTAGCACTTTTTTGCCCAGTGTTCCCTACTACCTTGGGATGTAAACAAAAACTACAATGTAGTAGCAGGGGTAAAATTATCACCAAAGCAAACTTGGAAAGCCACGTGAGTAGCTGCTTCCAAAGTGACAGAGAAGAAGCTGCCTGTGAATTGGGCCTACATCCGTGATACTGTGGACACAGTCTTGTCCACAGTTCCTGGCTCATAACTCCTGCAGCTCTTCATGCTAACCCAGAAAAACAAACTTCTTTCACAATGTTTCTCTGGCAGTCCATGAGGACATCACCATGATACACAGTTGGGCATGCACAATGCCCAGCTGGGAGTGGTCTATCTTAACTCTTCTCTATTTTTCTCACATCTATTATCTCTATGGACTTCAGAAGGAAGTCACTGATAAAGGGAAGAGGAATTAAAAAAATGCTCCGAAGAAAGTTAGATGACAAGTTCCAAAAGAGAAGTTAAATTAGATTTGATGCTTGCCTAGGGCAGACTATAGCCGTATGAAATTTTTATGCAGTGGTTATGTGGGTGATTCCTTTTGAAAGGGCTGTTCTTAAATTGTATTTATTGATAACTTTTATCTTTATAGATAAGATTTATGGTCACTACAAACTGAATGAAAAGCATACACACCTGTTTCCACACACACATCACATCTCACACCAACTGACATCCTGTACTACATGACACACCTGCTACGGTCAGTGAGCTGATACTGACTGATCACTGCTACTCAAAGCCACTGTTCTCTGCAGAAAAGCCTGCCTTTGAAAAATTAGTTTGCACAATGATCCATCACAAACCTGGGGATACTATTTGCTATAATATTAGTGTTGTATTTTCATGGTTAGATCCCTTTGAGCTGTCAAATAATAAGCCAAACTAGACAAGATTCTAAAATAAAAAATACACATTCTCTTATCACTGAACTATCCAAACTGGGTTCTTCTTAGTCCCTGAAAATTAAAAAGTACAATATCGATTCAGGAAAAACTTGCAGTAATAAAATTGAGGCTAGGAAGGATTTACTTCCTTATGAAATATTAAGCTCCACAAAGTAGAATTTAGCTAGAGGAGCACCCCCTCTGATATGACTGGAAGGTAAGGACCATACTAACCAGTCTTGTTAACGACTGCAGGTCAGAGAATTCCACACAGCTGAACTTCAGGGTTGCTGAGAAATTTTCTGCTGTTGTCTGTTCACTAGGATTGACCTCCAATTGGGCTCCATCCCCATAACAAAAGGAGACAACCCAGACTTAGAACCAGCCATTAGGCTTATAAGGGAGCAGCAAGGAGTGCCAACATAAAGTCCTGATCTCCCATTAAGTCCCCTGTGCTCTTATCAGGTTTTTTGAGACAGGGTTTCCCTGCAGTTACAACTATGGCTGTCCTGAAACTCCTCTGCAGGTCAGGGTGGCGTTGAACTCGCATAGATCCTCCTGTTTCTGCCTCCCAAACTCACAGAGATCTACATGTCTTTGTCCCCTGAGTGCTGGGATTAAAGGTATGTACCATCACTGCCTGGTGAAAATTACGTTTTCTTTTTATGATACCTTTAAAAGCGTCCCAAAATTCTTACCCCCTTTTTTCAGTTTCTTAGGCTCAGATATTTTGGTTTCATCCAGTATTTGCTCTCCATATTCTCTGATGATCTAAAATTTAAAAATGGGCATTTAAAGATGGGAAAAACACTTTACTATACCCCAAGCAGGCCTTGAACTTGTGGTCCCCCTGTCTTAGCCCACATGGCAGGGAATACTCACTGGTACAGCAAACCCAGACCCAGATAAAGAAAGATGCTTTCCTTTGGACACCACCATAATGTCATATAATTATCACCGCTCTTCAACACAAGAGCACTAAAAGTTGGAAAATAAAAATGCCATGTAAGCCGGGTGTTAGTGGCACACGCCTTTAATCCCAGCACTTGGGAGGCAGAGGCAGGTGGATCTCTGTGAATTCAAGGCCAGCTTGGTTTCCAGAGCAAGTGCCAGGATAGGCTCCAAAGCAATACAGAGAAACCCTGTCTCAAACAAAACAAAACAAAACAAAAAAGTCATGTAAAAGCAAATATAAGGAGATGAGCATACCCTTAGCTACTTGGGAGGCTAAGGCAGACCTGCCAATTTGAGGTCAGTGTGGACACCAAAACCACAGCCCAAGTTTGATCCTTAGCAAGAAAAGAAAGGGGGGGGGCAGTCAATTAACATTATAATTGAGACAAACATAGTTTATGTGTCTAGAAAAAGACCTGGAGGGACCAGCAAGCTGAAGCTAGAAATCAAAATGATCGATAGACCCTGTCTACAGTAAGTGAAGCTCTAGGCTCAACCCCAGGACTGGAAAGTGTAACAGTGGAGGAAGCCATGAGAGGTAAAAGAGGAAAAGAAATCTCACCATTTTAAACACTCCTCCAAATGACGGGAGTTTTTACAAGCATGTGTAATGAGTAAATTATGCTTAAGAGATAACCATTTCAGGGTCAGTGACATGGCTCAATGGTTAAAAGCGCCTGCTGCTAAGCCTGATAACCTGAGTTTGACTACTGGGCCCATTAAAGATGGAAGGAGAGAGCCAAGATGTCCTCTGATACCTCCACACACAACATGGAACCCTCATGCCTAGCGCCAGATAAGTTAAAAAGAAATGTTACCATTCCAGGGCCAATGAGAGACACTCTTGTCATACCTCAGGGGGTAAGCACTTCAGGACGAGTGGCGCTAAGCTGCCTCTGCAAAGCAGGGTAGTAGTGGACGGGCGCTGCGAAGGACTCCTTTTCAGCATCTGCTTGACAAGACATTGAAGCTTGTAGGAATACTGAGCTGGCAGGGGGTGGATGGGCCCTTGACATATTTTCAGGATAAGATTTTTCCAACTATTTGCCTGAAACTGAAAAGTAAAAATGACATTTTAAAACCAGATACATGGAAAGAAAATATAGAAATAAGAAACACTGGCTGAAGTAAATTCACATTTTCATAGATTATGTTCATTTTGGAAAGGCACCTGCTGTTTTCTTCTACGGTTGTCCTTAAGGACAATTCGCAGCCGCCTGTGCTTTGGAGGAAGGTGGACATGAGCATCACAGCCCTCCACATGGACACCTGGTGTCTCTCACTGTCTGCTCCGGGTACCTAATCAGTGCTAGCCTGGAATTCGGAAACTCGGGGTGGCATCAGAGCAACAGTGGTTCTCAACTTGAGATGCACTTCAGAATCACCTGATTTAAAAACACAAATTCAAGACCTCTCTGGAGATCCTGATTCAGGTATGTAGAGTGGGCCCAGGCCTTGGCATGTTAAAAAGTTCTTTAAGCTATTCTTTTTAAAACATTTATTTTTTAAAGATTTTGTTTTTATTATGCACGTACATGAGACAGACAGACAGTCCGAGAGTATATTCAGGTTACCACAGGGGCCAGAGGTGTTAAATCACCAAGAACTGGAGTTAGAGACAGTTGTGAGCCTCCATCTAGGTGCTGAGAACTGAACTTGAGTTCTCTGTGAGGGCACTGGGTGCTCTTAACTAATGAATCCCCCCCCCATGTTTATGTCATTGGAACTTGCAGACTTTATTTTTTGAGTCTTCTCTGTCAGGTTGGTCTTATGCTCCTGGTCCTTGGGCCTCATCCTCCTACGTGAACCACCAGGCCCAGCTTACCTCCTTATAGCTGTGAAGCTGGCACTAGAAGTCACTTCTATTCAAGGGAGATGGCCTATCACGAACAACACATGCTTTGGTCTGAATTGCTTTCACATCAGGTGCTGAGAGGACATTTTCTGCTCTCAAAAACCTCCTGAACTGTTTGCTCTCAGGAAGACAGGCTTGATCCACAGATAAACAACTTATTTCTTATGCAAAGTGAAGACCTAATCTGGATCAGCTTTGAGTGTTGCTATATGCAATCAGCTACTGCCAAACAAGCAACTACCACCAAAGGAGCAACTACCAATAAGTAAGTAGGGCTAGTCAATGTCTCTTGTTGTTAAATTATCTGAAAGTATCTAGAAAAAAAATACCTATTAGGGCAAATTCTGTTTTCTCACACTTTAGCATAAACTCTAGTTGGGGGTTCCTACAAAGCTAACCATACATTGCTGAGCTATGGCTGCCCCCACACTCCAGCTCTCCAGTCCCAGACCCAGGTGGGAACCCTGTCCTCACACCCTTGCCTAGTCTGAACCAGGATCCTTACCCTCTCTTGCCCATCCACACCAAGCCTCCAGACTCAGGCAGGCTCTCTGGGTGAACCTGGCTTAGCTCCTTCCTCCCACAGTGCTGTGGAACAATTTTTGTACACTGTAAATATGTATTATTGTCACGAGTTAATAAAGAGCTGACTTGCTTATACCTGTGCAGGAAGAGACTGGGTGGGAGAGCCAGACTTTGATACCTCAAAGCCACCCTCAGTGACATACTTCCTCCAGCAAGGCCACAGGTCCAAATTCTTATCAAATAGAACCGCCAACACAAAGTATTCAAGTATCTGCACCTACGTAAGATACTCTCATCTAAACTGCCACAAATGTGTAATAACTTTGGGACACCATGAAAGATCAAATGTATGAAATAATGGTATAGAAGAACTCCAGGTCAACGGCATAGCTCAGATCTCCAAAAGGATCATAAAAAAGAGTCCCAAAACTAAGGAAAGACACACCCATACTGATACAAGAAGCACACAGAATACCAAATAGAAAGAAGCAGAAAAAAAACATTAAATATAAGCTGGCCAATGGTAGTACATGCCTACTAGGACTTAGGAGGCAGAGGCAGGTGATCTCTGAGTTCAAGGCTATCCAGAGGGAGTTCCAGGACAGCCAGACCTTCACAGAGAAACCCTATCTTAAAAACAACACTAAATATAGAGAACAAAGAGAGAGTAATGAAAACTGGAAGAGAAAAACAAGTCACTGCTAAAGGAAAATACATCACAATAATATCTGCCATCTTAATGGAAACTTTGAAGGTCAGAAGAGCCTGGAGCAATATGCCCCCCCAAGTTCTAAAAGACCACAGATGCAGACTTGGGAAAACTGTCTGTCATAGTTTAAGGAGAAAGAAATCCACGAATAAGCAGGCTGAAAGAATTTATGTCTAGCAAACCAGACCTATAGAGAATACTGGAAGCAGTTACTTCAGATGAAGAGGGGAGTAAGGATAGCCAAGGGACTATATGATGAAAGCAAATGGAGCTACAATCCTGAAATACAAAACAGGACCAAACACACAAACATAAAAAACAAACAAACAAACAAAAGAACGAGTCCAATCAGCAGAGTTCCTCCATGGTCCCTGCCCTGGCTTCCCTTCATGATGGACTATAACTAGAAGATGAAATAAACCCTTTCCTCCCAAACTTGGTTTTGGCCAGTGCCTTATCACAGCAACAGAAACATAACTAATACACTAAGCATAAACTAGCCCATGACCCACAACTCAACTCTTCAGTATATAAATTAATTGGAACCAGGGACTCTTAACAACTATATGTTTACCTATGTTTAGATCTATTTACAATAGAAAGAACATGTTAAGCAGCTTACAGGTAAGACAGTAAGTAAAACTGTGCATGCACACAATGGGTTATTACTCAGCAATAAAAAGGGATAGAATTCTGACCCATGCTGCAACATAGAAAGTGAAGTGAAGGACAGAAAAGGACAAAAAGGTGCTGGAGAGATGGCTCGGAGCTTAATGCTCTTGCAGAGGACCCAAGTTCAATTCCCAGCACCCGTATAATGGCTCACAACCATCCTCCAGTTCTGGACTATCTAACACCCTCTTCTGACTTCCCTGGGCACCAGGCACACATGTGGCAAAACACTCAAATACATGAAATAAAACAAAAAGGACAAATGCTATAGAACTGTACTACATGAAGTATGCAGAATATACAAATTCACGGACAAAAAGATTACAAGTTACCTCAAGCTGGAGAAGGAAAGAATATAGAGCAATGATTTCCTAAGTACAGAGTTTCTGTTTTGTGTGATGGAAAAGCCCCACAAATAGGCAGTAATATCAGGACATATCATAAATATAATTAATCAATACAATTAATATAATGAATGAATATCATAAATATAGCCATCATGTGAATGTAGCCAATGAATATCACAAATGTAATTAATGAATATCACAAGGGTAATTAATATCAGTGTAATTAATATCTTGAATGTAATTCATGCCACTGAATTGTGAACTTAAAAATGGCTACAATGGCAAATATTGCATTTTTTTTTTTTAAAATAGAAGAAAAGCTACTATTCAATCGGCCTGTAATAGACACTTTGTGTTGGCACAGGACTACAAAACGGATCAACACAATGGGAACAAATGGAAACTTTTATAACAAATTCTTACTGGGAAAGTGAACCCCAGTTCAAACCTTGCCCCTCCTTCAGGCCTTAGCCAGGTTTGACAAATGGCCCATACTTACCGGATGTTTCAGGGCGCAGAGTTCATACAGAATGCATCCCAAGGACCAGATGTCACTAGAAGCACGAAGAGACAGCATAACAACAACTATGGTATGCATTATCATGGCGGTATGTGCATTTTCTCTCATTTTTATTATTTAACTTATTTTTCATATGTATGAACACACACATGGGCCACAGGGTACATGTGGAGGTCAGAGCACAACTTGCAGGTGTCTGTTCTCTTCTTCCACCATGTGTGCCCTGGAGACTGACCTCAGGTCATCAAGCATGGTGGTAAACACTTTTACCCATTGTCCTACATTTTATGATAACAGCCCTCCAGATCTAGCCCTGGCCCCACAATCAGTGCCCCAGCTTACTCTGACCACCCCTGCCTGCAAAGCAACCAACCTGTAAGCTTCCTCCAGGACCCACACTGCTTGCCTAAACCACTCCACCGGGCAGTATCTATAACTGCAGACCAGGCTTGGATGCCTAACCTCCACAGCAAGAGGAGGGAGAGGGGGAAGACAGGGGAGGAGGAAGGAACTGCAGGCCAATATCCTCGAAGAACACAGAACAGAAATGTCCAGTAAAATCATAAGCAAACAGAATACAGACAAACATCAAAAATATTGTTTGCCATGATCCAGTTGGCTTACCCTGAAATGCAGGGATGGTTCAACTCAGTCATGTCAATGAATGTAGTAAACCACATAAATGAACTTAAAGACAAAAATCACCTGAACATCTCGAGAGATGCAGAAAAAGGCCTTGACAAAAAACAACATGCATTCATTATAAAAGTCCTACAGAATATGGGGCTAGAAGGAACATATCTCAATATAATAAAAGCAATATAAGAAAAACCCATAGCCAGCCACATCCTAAATCAGTTCTCAACTTTCCTAATGCTGCAACCCTTTGATATAGTTTCCTCATGTTATGGTGACTTTCAGCCATTAAAATCATTTTCAATGCTACTTCATAACTGTTCTTTTGCTACAGTTATGAATTGTAATGTAAATATCTGATATGCAATCCCTGTGAAAGGGTGGTTCAACACTCAAAGGGGCCTTGACCCACAGTTTGATAACCGCTGTCCTAAATGAAGCAAAAGTTGAAGCAATTCCAGCTACCAGCCCCTCACAGCTGTGATTACAGCAGTTGGAAAACCAGGTCTTTCCTCCAGACACCTGAGAATACAGATTCCATGTAACTTCAAAATACATTTTTATGCCATTTTATCTCTGTGGTGTTGGTAATCAAATCCAAGACACATGCTAGGCAAAATTATTCTACTAATGAGCTGCATTCACCAAGGTCCCAAATATTGTGGAATATTACTTTAACTAGGCAAAGATATGTTACATTTGTTTAATTATGTAAAGATGTATTGCATTTGTTTTACCTTGCCTAAGGCACCTGATTGGTCTAATAAAGAACTAAACAGCCAATAGCTAGACAGATAGATGGGCAGAGAATAAATAGGAAGAGAAATCTAGGCTCAAGAAGAGCAAGAAGAGAAGAACAAGAGGAGGGAAGAACAAGAGGAGAGAACAAGGGAGGAAGAGAGGGAGATGCCTGGGACCAGCCAGGCAGCTGTCAGAGAGAAGACACAGAGTAAGACATACAGAAAGAAAGGGAAAAAGCCCAAAGGCAAAAAGTAGATAAAGAAAAACAGGTTAATTTAAAAGAGCTAGCCAGAAACAAGCCGAGGCTAGGCTGAGCATTCAAAACTAATAAGTCTCTGTGTCAATGATTTGGGAGTTTGAGGCCTAAAATTAAAAGCATATTTTTAGAAAGCAGAATGGAAAATGTGGCTCAGTAGGTCAAAACACTTGCCCCCCAAGCCTGGCCACCTGATTTTGATCTTCTAAATGCACATAAAAGTTAGGTGCATACATCTGTGATCTCTGCACTTCCACCTCAAGACGGAAAGTGAAACAGTAGTGCTGGCTAGGAGCTCATGGGCCAGCTGGCCTGAAGTATGCAGTGCAGCAGCGGAAACTACAAAAAAGGCAGACAGACCTCTTTAAACAAAGCCGGAGAAGCAACTTCCAAAAGAATGTCCCCTGACAGCCATACACAGGCTGTGGCACACTCACAGAGACACTCACACAAAATAACTAAAATAATTTTGGGGGGCAGGGGTTCAAGATAGGGTTTCTCTGTGGTTTTGGAGGCTGTCCTGGAACTAGCTCTTGTAGACCAGGCTGGTCTCAAACTCACAGAGATCCACCTGCCTCTGCCTCCCAAGTACTGGGATTAAAGGCATGTGCCACCAGCGCCTGGAGTAAAATAAAATTTTAAAGGATATAAGCTCTATGCATCTGCACCAGATCCCAGCCAGCATCAGTCTGCAGACTAGAGCCCCTTCCACCAAATGGCCAACATTATCCGAATAAGGACACTACTCACCTTTTATTGTTATAAGGCAGGTTTTCCCAAATCTCAGGAGGCACATAATAAGGTGTTCCCACATATGAACATGCAAAGGCCATGGGACTGAAAAAGCACAGAAAGGCAAAGTGATTCCGAAGCTCTTCTGATAATGGATGTTCCCATCTGTGTCCCTAAGTGGGACAGATACATACCTGGAGAGGAGGCGGGCAGAGCCAAAATCTCCCAATTTCACTTTCCCACTTTGGGTGAGGAAGACATTCTGTGTCGAAAAACAAGAAAGCAGATTATGTCTTGATTGTCCCAGCTAAGACAGTGATCCCTAGAGTAGCTTTCAAAGCCTTCTGATGGTGGAGATAAGGTAGAAATACTGACAGCTGGGTCCCAGAGAGAATGAGAAAATAGCAAGATCCCCTCTTACAACAGCTGCACATCCCCCTGCCTGGGAATTCAGGATGACTGCCCTCAAGTCTAACAAGCAAATGTAAGGTAGCATCAGATCAGATCAGATCAGTGGCTGGGGCAGGTACTGCCCACTTTCCACCTAAGAACACATGCATTTATTCAGTGAGCACTAAAAGGGCTACATTCATATAGACTTCCATAGAGATTTTAACTCCTTTTTTACATACACTACTTTATTTGGTTAGTATAAATTCTAGGTCAAAGGGTGTAAAGTTTTACTTAGGATAATTAAGTCTGTAAGATCTACTGCATGGAACTGTGCATGGAATCCCAGGACTCAGGAGTCAGAAGTAACTGGATGTCTGTGAGTTCAAGGCTAGTCTGTTCTACAAAGCAAGTTCCAGGACAGCCAGGACTCTGTTACACAAAAAAATCCTGTCTTGAAAAACCAAAAACAAGAACAAAAACAAAAACAAAACAAACAACAACAACAAAAGATCTACTGCATGGCTGATATGGTATTAAATGTCAGAGGCAGGTGGACCCCCTGGAATTAGAGGCCAGTCTGATCTACATAAAGAGTTTCAGGACAACCAGGACTACACAGTGAGACCCTGTCTTCAAGCAAACAAACAAAAAAATTGATTGTACATCGTGATGACCATGATTAATATATGATTTTTTTTTTGTTTTTGTTTGGTTGTCCTGGAACTCGCTCTGTAGAACAGGCTGGCCTCAAACTCACAAAGATCCCACTTGCCTCTGCCTCCTGAGTGCTGGGACTAAAGGCGTGCACCACCACTGCCTGGCAATATAAGCCATCCTTGAGAATTACTAAAAGAGTAGATTTTATTTATTTTTATGTGGTAGGATTTGACTCGGGTGGTCTGTGCTGGCCTCAAATAGAAATCCTCCTGCCTTGGCCTCCCAGGGGCTGGGATCACAGGCAGGTATCACCATGTCTGGTCTAAGAGCAGATATTAAGTTTCAGAAGGGTAGGGGGCTGGCAGGATGGCTCAGTGGTTAAAAGCACTTGTTGCTCTTCTAGAGGACCTGGGTTTGGTTCCCAGGACACATACCAGGTGGCTCACAACCATCTGTAACTCCAGCTCCAGGGAATCTGAAGCCCAGGCCTACTTGGACATATACTCTCTCATGCATAGTACACATGTACACACACACACACAGACACACACACACACACACACACACACACACACACACACACACACACGTATACACACTTAAACCTAAAAAAGTAAACAGACACATCAATTAACATGACTTAATCATGTTACAATGTGTATGCTTGTGTGTATATTAAAATATCATATTGTATACTATAAATATATAAAATTTTGTTAATTTTACTTTCCATAAGGTGAGGGAATTGTTTGGGTTTTTTTGTTTGTTTGTTTGTTTGTTTGTTTTTGGTTTTTTTTTTGTTTTTTTTGTTTTTTTTTTGAGATACGGTTTCTCTGTGTAGCCCTGTCTTGGAACTTACTCTACGCCAGGCTGGCCGCAAACTCAGAGATCCACCTGCCTCTGCTTCCAAAGTGCTAGAATTAAAGGTACTCATCACCACACCCAGCTATATTTTTTTTTAATTAAAAGATGAATATAAAAAGGTACTAGACTGGCAAAATTTTCTAAGCTAAACTAAATAGAAATATCCCAAATGGAAATAATAATAGCAAAAAAAAAAAAAAAAGACAACAAAATAGTTTTCCCAGACCCCAAATGCCTTATACTCACTTTGGACTTGATATCTCTGTGTAACACTCGTTTCTTGTGAATGTGATTTACTCCAAGACAAATTTGTATGAACCAGTTAAGTATCTTTAAGAAAAAAGTATACATAGGATTTAGGGGGAAGAACTGGGGATAAATATGACCAAAATATACTATATAAAAATCTAAAAGAAGTAATAAAATACTTTAAAAGAAAAAAGTACACACCACCTATAAAGATGCAATAACCAGCTGATGTCAACTAAATTCTGAGATATCACCTCTAGGCCTTATTTTACCAGGATTTTGAAAGTGAAAAAAAATTTTTTTTTAAATTTTATTTATTATGTATACAACATTCTGCTTCCATGTCTATCTGCACACCAGAAGAGGGCACCAGATCTCATAACGGATGGTTGTGAACCACCATGTGGTTGCTGGGAATTGAACTCAGGACCTCTGGAAGAGCAGTCAGTGCTCTTAACCTCTGAGCCATCTCTCCAGCCCCCAGAAAAAAATTTTTAAAGTGAATTCTGCACTCATAAAAATTACACAGTTCAACTAAAATTCAGTATTATTTGGAGAAATTCAGAAACCTGATTCCCATTTTTTGTCATCTCATGTATGATCCAGATGTATTATTTTAATAAAATTTTCTTTTTAACGGAATGTAAGTTTCTTTTTCTGTGTCTGGCTGGGAGGTGTGGTAGAGATAGTCTGTGTCCCAGACTGGCCTCAAACTTTAGCCAAGGATAATTTGAACTTCTGAGCCTTTGTCTCTGTCTCCCAAATACTGGGATTACAGGTGCCTGCCCTGTTTGAGTTCTTGTACTTATTTCCTCCGGTGATATGAAGTATAAGCCAAATAAACCCTTTCTTTCTCAAGTTGCTTTGGTCATGGCATTTCATCACTGCACTAGAAACCCTGACTAAGACACATTGCCTGAGAAAAATCCATCAATAACAGACCTTAAACAGCAGCTTCTCACTAGGCCAGGTAATTACAGATGCCCAGATTTAACATTAATTTATACAAACTTTATGGGGAAATTTGCTTCCAAACTTAGAAACTATATAAGTTAGTTTCTTACCATATCTTCAGGAAGTAACTTTCCTTTTTGCTGTTTAATCTTCTGCATTAGATCCCCTCCATCACAGTACTCCATCACAATATACAGATGCCCTTCAGCTAAAACACACAGGAGATGCCTGAGGGAAGCCATAGGTGCTAAAAATTAAATTCAGGTACAATCATATTTGGGAGGGTTAATATTTACCTTCAAATGACTCTTTAAAGGCAACAATATTGGGGTGTTTCATTTTAGCTAGCAGAACAGCCTCTCTCCTAGAATTCTGTGTTTCAGAGAAAGACTGAAAAAAAAAAAAAAACCTTTAAATTGTTAGAAATTCAATGCTAAATTTTAAAATAGCCTCAAACCAATATTTTGTATAGTTTTATATAAGACTTCAATGCTACATGCAGGTTTACAAATCTACTTTGGTTCAAGCTTTCAAACTCTGAAACAAAATATACAGTGACTTTTTGATTATGGCTATTTTGTATGCTTGGGCTGACCAAGCTTGGGCTGTATTAGAACATACATTTTTTTCCCTCCACATACAGAATGCATGTATTTTCATATGTACTTGGACTGCTGATGTGGCTCAGTGGTAGAGCCCTCCCTCAACAATGCTCAAGACCAGGGGTTTGATTCCCCACCTCCACCACCAAAACCAAGAACAAATGTACCTAAGCATCAGCTGACTGGACAGCCATATTCTATTGAAAACACTACATGAAAACACTCAAAGAAAACCAAAGCTTTCATTGCAGTAGACTCTAAGCACCCTTTTGGTGGTTCCTCAGCTCAGATGAAAAACATGCAGAGATGGACACCGACGAATGCAAATTAAGTTTCTCAAACTACTTATTCAAGAGTTATTCAGGGATGAAATGCTAAATGGCTTATAATCAAGAACAAACTATGGAGCCTGGGTGTAAAGCCAAGAGGCAGGAAGGGGGAAGGTGGGAGGGGGAAGGAAGGAAGAACAAAAGGAAAAGGGAAAGGAGAGAGAAGGAAGGGGAGGAGAGAGGGAGGGAAACTCAAGATTTTCAGATCAGCAGCATCAGCATCAAGTGTGAACATGCTGAAAGTGACTCACAGCCTAGTCAGATCTACATGAAAGTAGAGCAAAATTACTGTTTCAGCAAGACTCCTGCAGGATCATGAGGCCCACTTTAGTTTGAAATCAAGACTTCAGTGGGAGCCCAGTGTGGTGGCACACACCTGTAATCCCATCACTTGGGAAGCTAAGGCAGGAAGACAGCAAGTTCCAGGCTAGCCTGGCTTACATAGTGAGACCCTGTTTCAAAAACAAAACAAAGTTGTCCTCATTAGTACAGTAGTGTAATGAGCATCCCTGGCTAACATGAAGATACTGGGGTTCAATTCCACGATGCAGAGTCAAAGTATCCTTTTTTGTGAACTACAATAATGACCAGTATGGCAAGACATGTCCAAGGGTGCAGCAACAGTGGCATGAACGTTAGGGGTGAGCAACAGCTTTCTAATTGGATTTCAGGTCTGATCCACAGGAAGAAACACGTATCTAGTGCTGTAAATCTGACCAAGAATCCATCACTGGGGAGCTCACGGGCCCCAAGGGATGAACCTATTACTATTCAGTCCACTAAATGAACATAATGTCAAACTGCCCTCTAAATACTATCTCTACCTGTGGTAGATTAGTGCCGCTCTCAGACCTAATCAGAGACGTTACTTTGTGCATCACACAGTGGTTAACACAGGAACTCACAACAGGTCAACGTGCAGAAAGTAAGAATCAGTGGAATGGTCAGCCATAAGTGGGACCACTGCATCACTTCCCACTCCCCAAAAGTCTCATTAACAAGCAATCCACAGGGAAAAAAAGAACAAATAGATCCTCTGCGTAGGTTTCCTAGTAACCAACTGATGCTTTACACTGTAACCCTGTTCTTACTGCATTTTGTTCTCTCATTCACACTGCACCTGACTACTTTTGGCAGATTCTTCACATTGCTGACATACAAAATTGGAACATACAAATTGTTATCGCTAAGATCAACCGGTACATTTTGACTACTTCTCTGTTAATTTCACTAACCTAAGAACCATACAGACTACATCAAGCCTTTGTAAAGCTCATGAAGAAGCCAAATACATTTTTACAGGGAAGGTAAATGACACAGTAAATCCCAAGCACTTGGTTGGGCATTGGTGGCACACGCCTTTAGTCCCAGCACTTGGGAGGCAGAGGCAGCGGATCTCTTGTGAGTTCAAGACCAGCCTGGTCTATAAGAGCAAGTTCCAGGACAGCCTCCAAAGCCACAAAGAAACCCTGCCTTGAACCCCTCCAAACAAACAAACAAACAAAAACAAGCACTTTATATAGACTGTATGCTCACTTTCAATGTGAGCTGTTTCTGTTAGTGGTTACCTTGGGAAGTCTTACTTCCTTCATGGCAAACTTCTGATTGCTGCTTTCTTTCTGCACCAGAAGAGCCCTGCCGAATGAGCCTTGGCCAATCACTCTCAGGACTGTGTAGTCCTCCATGCTGGGCATCCACTCTTGCCGTCACCTCGGGATCTCCCAAACTATATTTTAAAAGCACAATGATATGGGAATTTCCTTTTAAAATGAAAAATTAACTCAAAATAGCTATAGGACTCAAAAGGGATATTTAAACACAGTCTGACTTCAACATCTCCGTACAAAAGCAGCCGGATTTTTAATATACTTTTGCCGGCACATAAACTACACAAGAAACAATTATGACTATAAGCACAATCTTAGGGAAGCTACGACTGCCTAACATGTTAAAGGTCCGGGACTAGAAGGGGATGGGGGGGGTGGGGTAGTGGGGTGGGGGAGAGAAGTTGGGGGAAAGGACTACACTTAGAGGTGATACACTGTTTTCACCACTGTGAAATACTGGAATGAATTTACTTGACTTTTCGCTGGGATGAATTTAATTGATGTTCATAAAGCTAAATAGCGTTTTGCTTTTTTATTTGTTTAAACTATGCACACGTTGTAAACTATAGAGCACAAAAGATAATGCCAACTCTACAGATCAAACCCTACAGGGGACTGTAAAACTGCTAGTCTGTAGCTGGGGTGGGGTGGTGAATGCCTTTAATATTAGCACTTGAGATGTAGAGGCAAGATGATTCCCATGGGTCCCCAGCCAGTCAGGAGTACATGGTGAGACATTATCTCAAAACAACGCAACCAATATATTAAGTCTTCCAGGTTGTTTTCCAGTCTATCACAGATTTACCAGGAGACTATAGCAATAAATCCTCCATATAACCAAATCCATGAATGGGGGGTATTTGAACATGCTCAGGCACAATCACAACCAGGAGCCACTGATTAAGTCGGAGATCAACCTGTCTACACATAAGAGTTCCGGCCTGTCCCCACCACCACTACCCTAGCACCAAAAACTACAAGAAAACGACGAAGTCCTTCACAACTTAACTGGCCTCTGGTTTCAATTGCTGTTTTCCCGTTTCTGTTGCTTGAGGACTTTAACCTATAAGATTGAAAACGACTAATGAGCAACAAGGCTTTCCGTGGGTACTTTTAATCTCTATGTGCTTAATATTAGTACTACACCCATAAACGAGGACCTGGATAGACTGCCTGTGGTGAAAGTGGATTGGTTCCTTTCCATGTTTATAATCATATAAGCATTTAATAATAAAAAGAAAAGAAAAAAGCTAAAGTGATCCGCTAGTGCTCAGATGCGGAGTCAGGGAGTCACTGGCCACGCGGTTTAGGTAGCCATCCCAAGGCATCCATACTGGATACCCACTCTTTCCTCCGAGAAGGCAAGCCCGCAGCTGCTCCGCACCAGACGCACTAGCGGATCGCCGGCGCGCATGCGCGCCCTTGAGGACCCACGACCCCGGCGCGCAGCCTACCGCGGCGGAGTACTGTGCGCACGTTTCCCGGTCGTCCCGCAGCAGGCGTGAGCGCACCGGTGGCTTAGGACCCCCGCCGAGGGGCCCCACAGAGTCCTTTCTCCACCACTGCTAGCCTACACCGCTCTCCTCACCCTCCTCCCAGCGGCGCGCTTACTCCTTACTCTTCTCCACCCGGCGCAGGCATTGGGTGGGGCTGTGGGGGCGGGGCTGGACCCCGGGGCGGGCGGGGCCAGGTGGGCAGGTCATCTCGCCGTTTGGCAGAGGGCGTGGTGAGGGGGCGGGGACGGAGGAGAGGGGCGTGTTTCTAGTTGAGAGTGGAGGAAACTGGTCTGGCCCGAGGCGATGTTCTCAGAGTAGTCAGACCCTCAAGGAGCAATCTTAAACCATCACCTTGCTGTAGAATAGTGCTAACATTTTGAGATGGCGCCGCCAGTAATTTGAATTATTGCTCCAGAGTAGGCGGACAGCCCACAGAAATTTCACAGGGACAACACTTCTAGCATTTACTGTATGACCTTGGATAAAATGAAAAATGGAAGAAGAAATCCACGTTCCACTCTGAAGTCTGTTTATTTCTTCCCTTACGTAGTAAAACGACATTAAGATTCTAGTTGTACCGGGGACTGATGGCACCTGCCTGTAATTCCAGCACTCACACGTCTGAGGCAGGAAGATTCAAAATTGGAGGTCATTTATATAGCAAGTCCCCGGTAGGCAAGCCAGGACTATGTGTTAGATTTAGGGATGCAGAAAAAAGGAACAAAGGGCAGGAGAGAGACCACAGTCTGCCCTCAACAGGTGAGACTGCGTTGATTAGCACTACAAGAGGTATCCATCTTTCCCTGGGGATGAAGTTGAGCTAAGGGGAGGGAGCCCATAAGGGCCCTTATAGGAGTGAGTGAGGAGCTTGGGTGTGAGGAAATTGATGCAGCTTCGGAGGACACATGCAGAGTAAGACACTCTTGATAAGTTTATGACCTCCTTTTGGAACTGCTTGCTCGGGCAGAGGAGGCTGTCTTGACAACTGTCTCAAGAAATAAGTTTTCTCCCTGAGATACAGATATGACTGACTGATCACTGTTTCCCAATGACATCAAGACAGTATCAGGAAGATGTCTGGTTCTCTGCAGCCAGAACACTCAGTCAGCAAGACCTAACCCTCCCCTTCTCCCTTGCCTACAGATCCCAGATGAAACTAGTGTTTGCGGAAAAAATTAAAATAACGAAACAGCAGACCGAGAGACCTCAAAAATGTTAGGCAGAGGGAACATGAACAACCAGGCTACAGTCAAATGTACAGCAGGGAAGCAGGGAATTAGATCCTTCCTGTACAGACATGAAACAGGGTAAAAAGGGAAGAATAAGGAGACATGGGAAGGGAAAGAGCCCCTCACTAGAGAGTCTGGTCAGAGGCTCTCACCAGCTGACAGACAATTCCAGTACAGGCTGGACTCGGTGAACTCACCTTTAATCCTAGCTCTCTGGAGGCAGAGGCAGGTGGATCTGGATCTCCTGAGTTCAAGTCAGCCAGCCTGCTTCACAAAGTTCCAGTCAAGGGCTAATTTGAAAAAAATAAATAAAAGAATTTTCAGCACAATTAACACTTACCATCAAGGTTGCCAACATAGAATACCTTTTTATAGAGAGATGTCCCATATAATAATCTTTTTTGTTTTGTTTTGTTTTTTTGTTTTTCGAGACAGGGTTTCTCTGAGGCTTTAGAGGCCATCCTGGAACTAGCTCTTATAGACCAGGCTGGTCTCGAACTCACAGAAATCCACCTGCCTCTGCCTCCCGAGTGCTGGGATTAAAGGCGTGTGCCACCACCGACCGGCCCATATAATAATCTTAAAATAGCTATGAATCATGCTTAAGGACTAAATGTGTATGGCCTTTGTGCTAGCCAGTTTTATGTCAATTTGACACAAGTTCGAGTTATCTGAAAAGAGGGAAGCTCAATTGAGAAAATACCTCCATAAGGTCCAGCTGTATGCCTGTAGAGCAGCTTCTTAATTAGTGATTGATGGGTGAAGGTCCAGCCCACTGTGGGTGGGACCATCCCTTGGCTGGTGGAGCTGGGTTCCATAAAAGAGCAGGAGGAGCAAGCCAGTAAACAGCACATATGGATGACCTCTGCATCAGCTCCTGACTCTAGGTTCCTGCCCTGTTTGAGTTCCTGTCCTGACTCCTTTCAAGGATGAGCAGTGATATGAAAGCCAAATAACCCCCTTCCTCCCTAACTTTGATCATGGTGTTTCATCACAATTGTAACCCTAAGACAACCTTATAGTATGGTCTTTCTCCTTTCCCTGCAATTTCCTAGGTATCTCACAAGAACTCCCATTTCCGGTAAAATATATGTCTTAATTCCTGTAACTTGTGGTTTTGCCTTATTAGATTACAATCCAACACACTTCAGGAGCCATCCTACAATCTCAACCACAAAGGTTGTGGAGAATCACTGTCCTCAGAGCCATTGCCCCCTGAGATGACCATCCCAAATGAGTTTGCTGATGGCTCCCCCTCCTATAGACGGGCATACGGCACAAGTATTGAGCTTCTCCCTACCACCTGGCAACTCTACTTAGCCTGGAGAGGGATTAAGAGTATGTATAGGTCAGAGAAGACTACAGAGCAGGGGATCCATATACATGACTATGGGGAAAGTCTTCAGTTCTGCTGGGTAAGGCTTTCCAGAGCTGGTTAGTTCAGGGAGAAGTGCCCACACACCTAATAAGTAACCGCTATGTTGTGTAAGGAAGCCCAATAAACTCATGGGATTTTTCCAGAGTGAACTCTGGAGAGATGGCTCAGCAGTTAAGAGCACTTGCTGCTTTTGCAGAGGACCAGGGTTCGGTTTCCCAGTACCCACGTGGTGGCTTACAATCATCAGTAACTCAAGTTTCTGACCCCCTTCTGACCTCTGTGGGCACCAGGCACACAGGTGATACATATCCATATGTGCAAGCAACACACACATACACACACACACATACACACACAGATTATGAGGGTGCTGCTGTAATGATGACTGAAATAGCACGTCTTAAGTTGGAAATTACTGTGAAGGAAGTGAAGCTGGGATCTGTACCATCTGTATGTAGCTGTGTGGCTACCAACTTTTTTCTTTTCCATTTGGACACAATGCCTATTTAACTATGCATTGAACTGGACTCAAACTTATGATTGTACTGCTCCAGTATCCAAAATAGTTTAAGACTATAGGTAAATATCACCATCTTTTTTTTTTTTTTTTTTTTTTTTTTTTTTTTTGGTGGTGCTTGAGGGATGGAACCCAGGGCTTACGAATGGTAGGCAAGCAATGTACCACACCCTAACACCCTAGTCCTTAAGTAGTGAAGTATCTATTTCAATCATGGAAGGTTCTTACTGTAGTACAGGCTGTCCTAGAACTCACGATATAGCCCAGGGCAGTCTTGAACTTGTAGTAATCCACTTGCCTAGGCCTCTGAAGTACCCAAAGCACACACTTATAATTCTTTAAGAAATTACTTATTTATGTATATGTGTGTGTTTGTGCGCATGTACCCCAGCACGTGGAGGTTAGGGACAGTTTGCAGGAGTTGGTTCTCCCGTTCCACCAAGTGAAGCTGCCAAAATTGGCAAGCACACTTACCCATCAAGTCGTCTTGCTGGCCAAGTGGGGGTGCTTTTAAAAGTGACTGGTATGAATACACGTAAGACTTCAAAGGCAGCAATTAACACAAGGTATGTCAAAATATTGCTAATAATTCTTACAGTGATTACATACAACAATATCTTGGATATGTTAAATAAGGCATATTTACACAAATTACTTCTTTTACTCTTCAAAATCGTAGCCACTAGAATATTGTTTTTTTATTGCTTACACAGTTGGCAACCTATTTGTTTCTGACACTGCTCTAGAAGGTCACAATGGGGAGAGCACCTGGAGAACTGTAAATGAAGAAAAAGAAAAAGCAGTGACAGTGCAAGGGATAGTCAAGAGAAATGATGGCCTAGGAGTCCCTTACTGAAATGGGTCACTTTATCGGGTTCAGGGTAACTGGCAAGTCATTAAAGAACACTGAGGAGAGAGGAGAGGAACCTAGCTCAGGGTCCCCCAGCTTCAGCACTGTTGACATTGTTGACATGGGGGAAACTCTTAATTTTTCACCAAGGCTGTGGTCAGTATCTCTGGCCTCTGTTCACAAGCAACAGCAGTATTCACAACTGTATCTCCCCATCTTTTTATTTTTTGAAACAGGGTTTCATTCTGAAGACCAGACTTGGCCTGGAAACCACAGATGTGCCACCTCTGTAGTGATTAAATGTGTGAGCCACTACCTTGGCAACCAAGGGAAGGACAGATCCAGATTCAATTCCCAGCTCCCATTTGGCAGCTTACAACTGTCTGTTACATCAGTCCCAGGGGGTCCCACACCCTCTTCTGGCTTCTGCAGATACTGTACTCATGCAGGCAAAACACTCATGTACATAAAGTAAATCTCAAAAAAATTAATTTTAAAAAAATGCCCTAGGAAATGTGGGAGTAGTAGATTGCCTGTGGCAGAGAACTAAGTCCAGCTGTATAGATTAAGCATCAGGGGATGAGACTAGGGGCTGAGCACATGGCTCATCCATACAGCACATACTTAGCCTGGTCTCCAGCCTGAGGTACTGTTTTGAAGGCTGGTGAGTGGGTAAATAGGGAACCTGTGAAGGTTCTAACTGTCCTAGGTTCACCCAACACCATGTAAGAAGTACCCTCTGTCGTCTACAGCAGACAGGCCTATTCCTCTACCATGCCTGCCTCAGCACGGTGGACTGCACTGTGAAACAGTCAAACTCTCCTTTGTTTCTGCCAGGTATTTTATCACAGGTAAGTAATGCAAATACAAATTTAGCAATGTAGTTCAAAGGCAAAGTTTAAATGCAGTTACTGTGGCCAAAGTATTTGTTCTTGCAGTGCTAAGGAGTGGATCCAGAGCAGTGCGATGTTAGGAGAGTGCTCTATTGGAACCACATTCCAAGCATATAACACATTTATTGAAATAATGTACAGACTGCAGCCGGCTGTAGCACAGAGTAGGTAGGGTCCTAAAGTCATTTCCATCATTAACTAAGTCAATCAATAAACAAAATGTCACTGGAACATTATACAGATATTTATTATAAACATATTAGGTACAAAGTCAATGTAAAATATAAATTTATATAGACTACACTTTAAAATTGTGCTTCATTCCTATTAGTAAAGTGAAGAAGCTAACCTATTTTAAAACCAATAAACAAACTAGTGAAGTTCACTGTATTGTACATAGGTGCAGGGACAACGTCAGACCTACATAAAGTTGTACATGACAAACCACCACAGGAATAATATAACACCCCTCCTTTCTCAGCAGCACTATTTCTCTCCCACTGTGTCAGTCTCAGAGAACAGAGGGCACAGTGCTGTATTAGGACGGCAAACAAAAGCATCCTCTCCCAACTCAGACAACTGTCCCAGTGAAGATACACAAGGGTCGTGGTCTTTTAACATATCTGGCAGTTGTAAAGTCTTTTCTTGAATGCGCCGAGAACGCCTCACTGGTGTGAGAAACTTTAGCTCTTTAACTGTGGAATTATTACCATGTTGCATCTTCTTTTTCATACTGAAAAACACAAAATTATTTCACAAATTCAAAAACATGTTCAAGTATTTATCTTACACTTTTGCTGTTTCTCATAATATACTTCTAGGTGGCAACCATGTGACAGACTGTCGTATAGAAAGGGAGAGGTAATACAAGTTCCTAGAAGTGAACAATTAGGATTATGTGAACACTTGAATAGCTGCAAAAAACAAAAACCCTGATTTCTCAGTTCCAAGCACTACAGCTACAGTGATAAATATAAACCAAAAATGTCTTGATTTTGAAAACGCTTGGAGGGAAGGGCCCAGGTTCAACTCCCAGCCTCACAGCTCACAACTGTCTAAAGTTACTCCAGTCCCAGGGGAATCCAACACCCTCTTCTGGCTTCTGTAGGCATTACATTCATGTGGTACAAAGAAACACATACAGACCAAACACTCATATACATAAAAATAAACCTTTTTAAAAAATACCTGGGGAAAGGTGAGGGCAATATGGATGGCCAGTGGTGGAAAACAAAGTCTAGTTTTTGCAAAATGGCACCACACAGGAAAAAACAAAGCCAATAATACAGTAACCAATAGGTGAAATGTCCCAACGATTCTTGTTTTTCTTTGTAGTCTAGGCTGGATTTCAATCCACAGCAACCTGTCTGCCTCAGTCTCCCCCAGCATTGCAATGACACACATGAGCCATTATAATCAGGGCTCTGTATATGACTTTTAGCATTAAAGTTTTCTTAAACAAAATTATCCCTGGAGCATGAAAACAAATCACATTACATTCTAAACATTTACCTTTGCAAGCATGGAGTTGAAGATACATTATATCTAATTAGGCAACCTGCTTCAGTTTTTGAATCAGGGGTTATAAAATCTCGGGCTGGCTCTTTTGTTTCTTTGTCTTGGTTGTTTTCACAAACTTTAACATTCCTCTGATCCTCATGTTCCTCTCCTGAATTTCCTGGTTCTATATTGACACTTGTTTCTTCAGTTTTGACTTCCTGGGTATGTCCCTTGGTTGCATGACCCTCCTCAATATTTTCTCCTATAGAAAAATTTGAAGATTTAAACATAAAATTTCAAAATGACAGAACCAAACTGCATTTCCCAATCATTACTTTCCCTAAGTATAGACTTTCCAGGGGCTTAACAAATACTAAATAATATCCTAGCCGGGTGTTGGTGGCACGCGCCATTAATCCCAGCACTCGGGAGGCAGAGGCAGGCGGATCTCTGTGAGTTCGAGGCCAACCTGGTCTCCAGAGCCAGTGCCAGGATAGGCTCCAAAGCTACACAGAGAAACCCTGTCTCAAAAAACAAAAAACAAAACAAAACAACAACAACAAAATAATAATATCCTTTGTGCAGATACAAATTTAAGAATGAAACCATCTCAGTTCTTAAGATTATGCGCCATAGTTGAAGAATAATTAACTATTAAACGAGATAAACATTTTAAGTGAAGTAAGAACAAAGGGTTGTTGGCACCTATAAAAAGGAATGTACTAGCTAGTTTTATGTCTACTTGACACAGGCTAGCATCATTTGGAAAGAGAGAATCTCAATTGAAAAGATGCCCCCCAAGATTGGTCTGTGGGTAAGCCTGTGAGGCATTTTCTTATTAATGATTAATGTGGTTGGGCCCATCCCAGAGGGAATGGGCCACCTCTGGACAGGTGGTCTTGGATAAAATAAGAAAGCAGGTTAAGACTCCCAACTCCAGCAGATTTTACCTGCTCAGGTAGAGCCCACACCAATCTGAGGAGCATACTTCAGCAACTCAGGTACAGACCACAGCAGTCAGAAAAAGGCCACACCAGTCAGAAGAAAAAAGACCCACTATTGCACCAAAGGCTAAGCTCACCACCAGGAGGCCAGCTCCCAACCTGGACAGAGACTCCCTACTAGATCAGAGGTCATGCCAGTCACTAGAAATCCAGTCCACAAAGACTTGAAGACCAAAAAGGAAACAAACCAAGGAACAAAACATCCATCCAACAAGACAAACTCAGGAATCAGGATCTAGCCAGGCAGTGGTGGTGCCCACCTTTGATTCCTGCACTTGAGAAGCAGAGACAGGTGGATGTCTGAGTTCAAGGCCAGCCTGGTCTACAGAGCAAGTTTGAGGGTAGCCTCCAAAGCTACAGAAAAACTGTCTCAAAAAAACAAAAAAGAAGGAAAGAAGCTGGGTGGTGGTGGTGCATGCCTTTAGTCCCAGCACTTGGGAGGTAGAGGCAGGTGGATCTCTGTAAGTTCAAAGCCAGCCTGGTCTATAAGAGCTAGTTCCAGGACAGCCTCCAAAGCCACAGAGAAATCCTGTCTCGAAAAACCAATTAGGGTCTAGACCTATAATCATCCCATCAACAGCCAGGGCAACATGGCACCAACAGAGTCCAGCTATCCTATGACAGCAACACAGGATTTCTTTGTGTAACAGCCCTGACTGTCCTGGAACTTGCTCTGTAGACCAGGGAACTCCTACAGCTGATAAACACCTTTAGTCCAGTGGCTGGATACAAGATTAAGTCAAAAAAAACAAAACAAAAAAAAAAACAAAAAACAAAAACAAAAAACCAGCAGTACTCCTATATATAAATGATAAATCAGCTGAGAAAGAAATCAGGGAAAGAACACCCTTCACAATATATCTTGGTATAACTCTAAAAAAGCAAGTGAAAGACCTATAGGACAAGAACTTGAAGTCTTTGAAGAAAAAACTGGAGAAGATATCAAAAGATGAAAACATCTCCCATGCTCATGAATCAGTAGGATTAACATAATAAAAATGATCATCTTACCAAAACCAATCTATAGATTCAATGCAATCCCCATTAAAATTTCAACACTTTTTTTTTTTTTTTTTTTTTTTTTTTTTTTTTTTTTTTTTTTTGTCATTAGGGAGGCTTTATCCAGCAACTGATGGAAACAGATACAGAGACTCACAGTGAGACATTAGGCTGTACTTGGGGAATCTTGCTGAAAAAGAGAGGGAAAGATTGCAGAAGCCAGAGGGGTCAAGAACATCACAAGAAAACCCACAGAATCACCTATCCTGAGCGTATAGGAGAGGATTGGAAGGAAAAAAGAGAAATGGGAAAAATATAATTATATCATAATCTCAAAAATAAAGGAAAGGAAAAAGGTAAATAAGATAAAAGGAAACCTGTATCAGTAGATTTTAGCAAAATTATAATTCACCTGAAGAAAAACTTACCCAAATTAACTTTTTCTTGACTCTTCATTGTTAGAATATCTATGATTATGTGTCGCATCTCTTCAATAGGCTTAAATTAAAAAATGTTTTGAACAAAGAAAGATGTTTACATGGCCAAAAATATACATGTAAATATATATAAGTATATAATATATATATATATATATATATATATATAGAAAATATTTGACACAGTGAAAATTTTTACAATTTAAAATAAACATTTGTTAAGATTGAAAATGGTTATTTTTCAACTTAATAGAATAAGAAAAATGCACTTAAAACACATCTTTTATCATTAAAAGAAAAAAAATCCCCTAATTTTTAGACCTTTGATAACTACTAACGCTTGCTTAATAGGAACAAAATTAATGGAAAATATGGAAAGTTATCATCCATTCAATAGCTAATTATACTGTTTAAAAGCTCTTAAAAAAAAAAAAAAACATTTTAAGGGCTAGAGAGATGACTCATTAGGTAAGAACACTGGCTAACCTTCCAGAGGTCTTGAGTTCAATTCCCAGCAACCACATGGTGGCTCATAACCATCTATAATGAGATCTGATGCTCTCCTCTTCTGGCATGTAGACTCTACATCTACATGTATAAAATAAATAAATATTTAAAGAAAAAAACAAAAAAACATTTTAAGTCCTAGTTGTATTTTGTCTCACACTGTTAAATTCATATTACTGCCCCCCTCATACAGGGTTTCTCGGTATAACAGTCCTGTCTGTCCTAGAGCTCACTTTGTAGACCAGACTGGCCTGGAACTCACTGAGCTATATCTGCCTCTGCCTCTGCCTCTGGAGTGCTGGGATTAAAAGCATGCACCACCACCGCATGCTTTTTAGTCATAAGATAGTCATTTCTGAGTATCTTAACATTGGCCAATCCAATGTATTTCACATGTTCAAATTAAATATCTGATAGAAATTAAAAGCCCCATGCTTGGAAATACAAGATGGCTTGTACAACAGAAGCCTTGGCTTATAGCTCTAGTTTCAGGATTCATTTATAAAATAATTAGTTCTGTTTTCAATGTCTTGGCCAGTTTTGATTCTTGTTTCCCAATTTCTGCTTCAGTGCCATCTCTTTCTCTCTACAGTGTCTATCTATAGCCTTGGCTCTCACTTCTACATCACTATGCCAGCACCATGACTTTATGTCATGTCCCTTCTGGCCCATCACAGGAAATGCACAGGGTATCTTGTGCTAAAACACTGTTCCATTAGACCTACATAAATGAAGTTTTAGAGGGTTGGAAAACATGCATAATGTAATCCTTGCAGTCTCCATGCTCTACTACTGAGCTATTCCAGGTCCTTTTGTAGCATTTAAAAATTCATTACTACTACATATAAAGCCACAATCTTACCAAGTTACACTATGATGTGCTGTAAAATAACTGTGAATTGTTTATAACCCAAAACTGAAGATCAGTAAAATTTGATCTTACCTGAGCCCCTGCCAGAATGGCCTTCTCATAGATTGAGATAATATTTTCAATAGGACTTGTGACTGGTTCAATACGAACAAGACATATCCAATACTTAACAAGTTTTTTGGCATCTGGAATATTATGAATCAGGTCATTCAATGTGTCTAAAATTTCTTCTTTTGGGCATCCCTAAAATACCAAGAAATAAAATGTGTGAGCTACAAATTATGAACAACTAGTAATCTGACTATAATCAAGCACAGTGAACAGGCTGGGCAGTGGTGGTGCATGCCTTTAGTCCCAGCACTTGGGAGGCAGAGGCAGGCAGATCTCTGTGAGTTCGAGACCAGCCTGGTGTACAGGAGCTAGTTCCAGGACAGCCTCCAAAGCCACAGAGAAACCCTGTCTCAAAAAAAGAAAAGTGAACAATATAAAAAGTTAACAGAGGGAGCTGGATACATAGTTTAGCAGTCAGAGCACTTGAGGATGCTCTATAGAGAATCTGAGTTGGTTGGTTCCTAGCACCCATGTTGGGTGGCTCACAACTGACTATAAACTCCAGATTCAGGGGATCCAACACTTTCTAGCCTGTGCTGGCACTTGCATACATGTGATACACATAAACTCATTTAAGTAGGGAAACATAAATAATAATAATTAAATCTTTAAAAGACATTTCTAAATTATAAAACGTACAAAAATGAAGACTCTACCTTAGAAGGCTAGAGAGATGGCTCTGAGGTTAAGCTCACCAGCTGCTCTGCCCGGGGATCTGGGTTCCCTTCCCAACACCCACATGGTGGCTCACAACCATCTGTAACTCGGGTTCCAGGGATCTGACACCCCCTTCTAGACTCTGCAGGCATCAGGCACATACACTGACATACATATAGGCAAAACAGCCATACATATTAAAAACAATAACAACTCTACCTTCTTATTGATCAGGTTAAGGCATTCAGAAATTGTCTTGTTTACTTTTTCAGTAAATAATCTCTGTTCATCTTCTTCTGCCATTGTAGTCCAAAAGGACCCAACTGGGTTTTCTTTTTGTCCCTTTGTCTCAGACTGATTAGCTATTAAGTTAGGAGGCCTTTTTAGTCCTTTTCCTTTGCCAGTTCTCCGCTCAGTCATTGGAGCTCTACAAGCAGAAGCAGTACATAAACATTATTTTGATTTTGATGATCAAATCCTGCTAAATGGAACAGATAAGTATATTTCAAATCTGAGGCTAGAGACATGGCTCAGCAGTACCAGCTGCTCTGCCAGGGAACCCTGGTATACATAATTCCCAGCATCCACACGTTTGTTTACAACCATTTGTAACTCCAGTTCAAGGAGACCTGTCACCTCCCTCTGGCCTCTGTGGGCACCAGGAACACATATGGTGCATAAACATACATGAAGAAAACTTGAAGGCTATACATAGTTCTAAACTGGTGGAACATACAAAGTATTTGTTTGCAGAGGTGAACTCTTGAACACAACAAATTGGGGAGATGTCTGGGAGACTGAGTGCTTACTGCTCTTGCAGAGGACCTGGTTTGGTTCCTTGCACCAAAACTCCAGTTCCAGAGGATCCAATGCCCTCTCACACACATCCTTGGGAGGCCTGCTCATTTCTGAAGGGAAATCAAAGAGGTGTGGGTCTGGGGGAGAGTGAAGGTGGGGAGAGGAATTGGGAGGAGTGGAGGGAGGGGAAACTGCTGTTGGGATGTAATGTTTGAAAGAAGAATAAAAAAATAGTATTAAATAAATTCTAAAAATAAAGAACCAAAGAATAATTTTAAATGGCTAAGTTGTATTTCTCAACTGTTATTAGCGTTCAGCTGAGATCAAAAGGAACCAGCAAACTACATTTAAACACATAACATTTTGATTATTATTCCATACATAAATCTGCCTATGTGATAGAAAATGGATTAAAGAAATTCTAATACATTCAAGGAAATTATAAGCCAAATTCACAAATGGTAATCTATTGAAAATTAAGAAGACAAAGTGAGTTTCATCTACTTACTTTCTCTCTTCTGTGGTTTCTTTGGGCTGAACTGATCTAGGAACAGTTGCTCCTGCCATTGTGTATCTGCGTCGGTCCATATTTTCTGACTTTTCTATCAGTCTGGTATTAGACAAATGAGTCCTGGATACACTTTCAGATGTTTTACTTCTTGATGGTGCCTTATCTCTTTTTGTGTCCTGAGAAGGTCGGGTATTGACAAAAGTTACAGCCAGTTCTGACCGTTGTAATTCTTTTCCAAGAGGTGCTTTTCTGATGGTATTATTGTGGAGGCTTCTAATAGGTGGTCGCACAAGTGTGTTCTTGGACGTAGTGCTCACAGACTTAGTGTTTACAAACTTGGTGGTAGCAGTCACACTTGAGGCTCTTATACTGACGGCGTTTACAGGTGCAGACTTAGCCTTTGTGGCTTTAGACACAGTAGGAGGAAGTTTCTTGGTTGCTGAAGGACTCTCACCTTTGATATTTGGAACCTTTCTAAATGAATTAATCTTAGACTGAACAACCTGGCCATGATAATAACCAAGCACTCGTTTTTTAGGTATGTTGTCATCCTGTTTGGGCTTTTCTGCAGTTGCTTGCATCTTTTTATTGTCTTTAAGGTGGCATGCCTTGTCTGATGTCATAGTCTGACCTTGGAAATCATCTCTAGTTGATAATAACTGCACAGCTTGAGTATTATCCTTCAAGTTGTGTATTTCTGAACTGGTTGCTTCATCAGCTTTTAATGGAATGCCATTTTTTTCAATCATGTTTCTAATATTTTCTTTATCAGCCTACAAGAGTTAAGAGAAATTAGTATTTCAGAATTCATGTCTTCATTAAAGAATGTAGGAAAGGTCGTAGTACTAGACACATATCTTACCATTTCTGTTTTGAGTTTCAGAACTTTCTTCTGTTCTTGGGCCTGATCTTCAGATATCATCACTTTCTGTTCTCTATTAGTTTAAAAAAAATAATTAGTCTGTACAAAGGAAATTTACTTTTAGAGAAGAGAAGTGGGCTTGTGTATACCAACTATGCAAATGCTCTACCACCAAGCTACATTCATGGTCCCATATTTTAACATTTTAAATTGAGGCAAGAAGTGAATTAAGTTTTGTGTAGTTAACAGAGTAAACAAGATGAGTTTAAAGCCTTAGCCCAACTTTTTTTTTTTTTAAGCTATAGACTAGTATAGTATCTGACAATCCCTTAGCAAATAATACCAATTGTGTGTAAACTCAAGATAGGAATAAAATATTGTCAATTAGACATTCCAGTAATTCTAAAACAGATCCACTAATTCAGAGAGTATGCTTAAATGTGGGGAAACGTGTTATTTGGCAGACTTGACAAAATTAGATATTTTAGAGCTAACGAAACTGTAATCTAAACAATTGCACAGTACAATTATCCTCAAACTCTACTTTCCTATTGGATGAAGTCCACCTACCCCAAGGGCCACCTGCTGTCCTCACAGTCACAGACTCAAATATTAGTCACACCTAAAAGATTCTCTTCTTGTTTTGTTTTATTTTTGTTTTCTGGGACAGGGTTTCTCTTTGTAACAGCCCTGGCTGTCCTCAAACTTGCTCTATAGACCAGGCTGGCCCCCAACTCACAGAGATTCGCCTGCCTCTACCCCTGAGTGCTGGGGTTAAAGTTGTGTGACACCATGCCTGTCTTTAAAAGATTCTTTTACTGCAATATCTAGGCTACTGTTTGACCAAACAAGTGGGCATTATAGCCTAAAAGACACATGAAATTACCCATCACAGCTGCAGTGGTACCAATCTATGATCTGTACTTGGGGACAAAAGGAATTCAAATTTGAGGCCAGGGTGTTTGGAATGCAAACTCTCAAAACCAAACACTGACCTCTACAGAACAGCATAGCTCCCAAGTCAGTATCTCTGTACACATACATACACTTTGCTTTCTCTTGGATTAGGGAGATGGCTCAGCAGATGCAGCTGCTTGCCACCAAGCCTGACTACCTCAGTTTGATTCACAAAGCATACATACCTGAAGGTTACTCTGGCCTGTACATGTGTACTGTATCTTGCATGTACCAGCACAAGTGGGTGAGCAAGTGAATATATGCACAGAATACATTTTTTAAATGTTTAATTGCTCCCCTTTAAGAGTTTAAACATATACAGAAAATGATGATCTAACACATCACCCACATAAACCAGTCAAAGGTACAAATTGAGATGTGCTGAAAGTGCCAATATACAACAGATTTTTTGAAGATTTGATGCCAAAAGAGAAGGATAAATGCCATAGTGCTTTCTTCTTTTGTGGTCCTTTTGGTGGCAAGCATCCTACTATTGAAATACATTTGCATTCCTCTTAATGCTTTTAAATATCTCGTGTTGAAGTAACAATATCTAGAATCATAACTGTATTAAGTGCTATTAAAATTCATTTCATTTTTTAAGTTAACTATGATTAGTAGGAAAATAAAAGTTAAAATGTGGCACATGTTAGGTTCTTAGTAGACAACTCTAATGTAATTCTCCAGAAATGAATTAAACTTGACCTCACCTGGATATCTGATTTTCTTGTTTGTTTGAAAACATTGTTTTTCGTATTAACAGATATTCCTTGAGTTTTTGTTTTCTTTGTTCTAAAGATGAAGGAGTAACAAAGTCAACTTTAGTTAAAACATCAAATATGGTGGAGTAAAAGTTTCTTTTACTTGGAAAATTGAGATAGTATTGTCTAAACTGATGTAAAAGTAATTCAAATTAATAGAATTGATGTTATAAAGATTTGCGAATGGATTTACCTAGGAGACTTTAAATCACACAAAGTAGAATTTAGCTAAGTCGGCACTGCCCCCACAAACACCCCACAGGTGAGGTTAAACCAAGCAGGTTAGAGGTAAGATTTAAGATGCTAAGATGTAAATGTTTATTCACTAGAATGGACCAGTTTTTTGGCACTAGTCACATAACAAAGGACATTCCTCTAACAGGCTGCTCAAGTGGGCAGAAGAGGATCACAACCACGAAGTCCTGGTCTGCCATAAAAGTCCCCTGTGCTCTTAAGTAAAAACATAATCTGCAAGATGGCCCTAGGTAACAGCTACTTGAAAAGAACAACACTGATGTACTTAAGAAATAATTCTGAGCCAGGCGGTGGTGGCGCACACCTTTAGTGCCAGCACTCAGGAGGCAGAGGCAGGCGGATTTCTATGAGTTCAGAGACCAGCCTGGTGTACAAGAGCTAGTTCCAGGACAGTCTCCAAAGCCACAGAGAAACCCTGCCACCAAAAACAAAAACAAAAAAAAAAAAAAAAAAGAAAGGAAAAAAAAAGAAAGAATTCTGGCAATTATCTTTGCTGTCCATCTCCCATCTGTCCAAGTGGCCAGACACGAAGTTTCTTGCCTCTGTTTAAACTGTTCAAAGTGTAACCAGGAGCCAAGATCTGAAGCAGACTTAACAATGGCAACATATGTAAAAATGCACAAGCCTGAAATATATGTACGCTGATGACTCTCAACCTGTGAGTTGAAACCCTTTTGGAGAATCTAATGACCCTTTCACAGAGCATTGGAAAACACAAATATTCACATTATGATTAAATAACAGCAGTAAAATCACAGTTATGAAGTAGCAATGTATTAAATGTATTACAGGGTTGCAGCATTAGGAAGGTTGACAACCACTAATAGAAGCTATTGAAATGTGTTCTTCAAGGCCAGCTCTTTTAAAGAGCTTTTCTTTCACTACTAAGTGTGCGGAGTGATTCCTCACAGGGAAGGCATGTTATTTCTGTAACAAATACAGAGGTCCCCAGTGAGATGTCCTCCTACGCCAGCCCCTTGTGCTGCTGGAAAGTCTGCTGAGATGGCTGGAGGAGTGTGGGGAAGAGGAGGAGTGCTCCCAACAGATTTCCAGCACTTCCTCTGAAGGGCACTCCAGATTCTCCAGTCAGCTGATCATTGGTCCAGCCTCAGTCAGAGGTTAGGAAAACCCAGCAGGAAACCTGCAGGATAAGCAAAGATGCCAAGACTGCCCCAACCCCATCTCAAGCAGGCCCTACCCTGTGGGATGGAGGAGGGCTCAGATCAAGCCTTAAGGAAGCTTTCTGGTATAGCCAACAACCAGGTTTTTCCATTAAGAAAACAATGGAGCCAGGCAGTGGCAGGGTATGCATTTAGTCCCAGCACTTGGGAGGCAGAGGCAGGAGGATCTCTGTGAGTTCGAGACCAGCCTGGTCTACAAAAGCTAGTTCCAGGACAGTCTCCAAAGCCACAGAGAAACCCTCTCTCTCTCTCTCTCTCTCTCTCTCTCTCTCTCTCTCTCTCTCTCTCTCTCTCTCTCTCCTCTCTCTCTCTCTCTCTCTCTCTCTCTCACACACACACACACACACACACACACACACACACACACACACACAAAGAAAGAAAACAAAGAAAGAAAAGAAAAAGAAAACAATGGAGGAAGCCAGGTGGTGCAAGCACTCAGTGCCAGAGGCAGGTGAATCTCTGTGAGTTTGAGGCCAGCCTGGTCTACGGAGTGAGTTCTGGAGGGGGAGAGGGAACAGAGGGAGGGGGAGGGGAGGAGGAGGGAGGGAGGGAGGGAGGGAGGGACGGGAGGGAGGGAGGGGAGAGAGAGAGAGAGAGAGAGAGAGAGAACAATGAAGGGAATGTTGTAACTTTGGAATGAATGTGTGAGTTCTGGAGGTGCTGTTTGTCTTGTCTGTCTGCCAGAAGAACTCTCTGGTATGTTACAGAGACCTTCCTACCAATATGGGGGGGCAAGGTAGGAAGAACTTTGAGAAAATTAGCTGCCTTTTTAGCTGGACTGAATCAGATAAACTAGACTAAAAACTAATTTTCACCCCTGAAGCCTACACCATCTGTGCCCCCAGACTGGAGCTGCTGGCCCATAGATCTCTCTCTCTCTCTCCCCACAAAAAGTCCAATTAAGACTCGGGGCTCCTTCCATAAGTAGGAAGGAGTTTTGAAACCTGTTCACAACAAGAAAATGGCTCTGGTATCTCTAAACGGAAGAGGGCTTCTCTAGTCTCGAGTGGGCCATATAGTATCCTCCACTGAGCCCTGCCTGAGCTAAAGTGGCTGCTGGAGCCTCTGGAGCAGGAGCTAACAGGTCCCCTCCCCTTCTTGCAACCAGGGAGACCAGGGGCCCCACCTCAGAGAGGCCACAAGTAGGTACACAGCTAGTTTTTCCTGGCAAGAGAGCCACTTAGCTGTGCATCTCTAGAGGCAGTCTGGAGACAAGCTATGCTGAGTCCAAATGCTTGCTCTTTCCACCAAATCTTTCTGTTCTTGGGCCTCCTTTGCCTGCTCAAGAACAGCTAAGAGATAAACTATTTCCAATAGAGGCTCCTATTGTTATTTCATGGTATAAAGATGCCTATAATAAAAACAGCCAATGGGAAACTTCCACATGGGAAGGATAAAAGAGACCCACTGTCTAAAATCTCTCAGAGGAACTCTAGCAACATAGCTTTAACAGGGCTCCCTCAGTTAAGTTTTGTTAGATGATGTAAACATAAATTTAAAACTCCACATGCTAATAGGTCAGGTTCTCCCAGCATCCCTCAGTCCCGACCTGTTGCAGGATATGGCTGGCATACCCCTTTCCCTAGAGGCTCTTGCCTATATAATCTTGATATTTTGGTTACCCTTTCTCTCAAGTACCTTTGGCCTCCTGGCTGCTGAACCTGGTTGCCTTCTCTCCCTGTTCTCTCTCCCCAAGAAAGCCCAACTCAGCCTGCTGGTATCCACTCTGCACTCTCCCACATGTCCCTGCCTCTGACTATGCTCTCCTATATGTCTACAATAAACTTTCTCCACCACCATACCTAGGAGCAGGCATGTCCTTTCCTTTCTTTTTCACTTCTTTTTTTTTTTTTTTTTTTCATTCAGTTTACCTGGAAACTCACAGGGCCTGATGGTTTAACAGTACATTCACAGGTGGTATTAATTTATTGTATTACCCTATGCGTGTGATTTGGATTTAACTTTCCTTTATATGTTGCATATGTTCAGAACTCCAGCTGTGCCTGCCTAAAATAATTATAACTGGACTTGTAATAAATTACTATTCCCTCAAAGAGGAGAGTCAAAGTCATTGTACCCTAACCTGAGTGAGGCACTCCTCCCAGGTAGCTGTATGCAATCAGGCTCTAATTTTATGAGGCCTCAAGGTTTTTGTAGATATGGGAAAAACTAAGGGGAGGAGAGGCACAACACCCCTTTTAGGAAAAACTTCTTACAGCAAATGACAAATTTGTTATGGTTATGTCTCATTGTATTTAATTTTTTTGCTTGTTTGTTTTTGGGACAGGGTTTCTTTGTGTAGCCCTGGCTGCCCTGGAACTCTCTGCAGACCAGGCTGGCCTTGAACTCAGAGATCATCCTGCCTCTGCCTCCCAAGTACTGGGATTAAAGGAATTCGTCACCACCCCCAGTTTGGTATTTACATTTTTTTAATTGTCTAGTCAAGATGATTTACATGTAAAGCTTAAGATAGCTGGATGTTTCCAGGACTTAAAATGGTTTGCTAAAACTACAACTACAGATGTCTAGCTCCCTGAGGACTCTACCCCCAAATTCTTTATTCTTGCATACACAGAGGGTTCAATCATTCAAGGTTATTGCTGTCTCTAAAGTTCTTGGTGAGACTCAACTTTCTCAGGATCAATGGGATCGTAAGAAAAAAGTTATATCTCTAATAAGGGTTAAATTCTTTTAGATAAGTCTGGAGAGATGGCTCAGAAATTAAGAGCACTGATTGCTCTTTCAGAGGTCCTGAGTTCAATTCCCAGCAACCACATGGTGGCTCACAACCATCTGTTATAAGATCTGGTGCCCTCTTCTGGTATGTAGATATACATGGAAGCAGACTGATGTATACATAATAAATAAAATCTTAAAAAATGTTTTAAAAAATTCTTTTAGATAGGATAAATTACATCAATAAAGACAGGGACAAAACCATAAAAGCTTGAGGCCAAGCCACAGAGGTCTGAACATGTCAAACAGGACTTACGGAGTTAATGGTTAAAATGATCTAAGGTTCCTATGCATATAATAATAAAAGCTGACTTAAAGATGTGTGTCTTGTCACTTGTGTCTTTGCTAACTGTGTTAAGCTTTAACTATCTGGAGAAACTGAATCATACAGAGCTGTGGTAAGAATTAATAGTGCACCTTTTATTCTTCTGTCTCTTGATGACAACCAATCTTCCTGTTCTCTGCTATAATTATGCTCTTGTGATAAAATGAGCTACTGAATATAAAGGTTCCGTTAAATTGACTTAGACTGTAAGTACTCTTGTGATAAGATGAATATAAAAGATCTGTTAAAATGACTTAGATTTTTTTAAAACTACACTATTGCTGGGCGTTGGTGGTGCACACCTTTAATCCCAGGACTCGAGAGGCAGAGGAAGGAGGATCTCTGGGAGTTCGAGGCCAGCCTGGTCTCCAGAGAGAGTGTCAGGATAGGCTCCAAAGCTACACAGAGAAACCCTGTCTGGAGGAA